>NC_041026.1:29715072-30015072 GCF_900634625.1 Parambassis ranga
CATGTGTAGCCAATAAGGGTGGAGCCTACGATGGCAAAAAAAATAAACCAAATAGGAAGTAACAAAACAGGAAAGTGAACTTCCAAAATAAAACAGGAAGAACGGGAAAACCAATTCATCTGCACTAACCAACTCATGTCTCTATGATATACTGGACACAGGTTGATTTAGGTTAGGTTTGGGTCAGTAACAGCTCATATCCTCGACCTCTGTGGAAACAGCACAATTATAGCTACTAACAGAGTGAACTCAAACATGTCTTTGTACAGTAGTCAGAAAGACAGAAATCATCCAGGATAAAAACAGATTACATGTTTTGATTAATGTTTTTTTTAAATGTAAACAAACTGAAATAAGTATGTAAAGCATATTGTGCCCAAAGTGTTACCAATCTTGGAAAAACAGAGCTCCACATGCTATAGATACTGTAACTCTTTTCATTGGAGAACAACAAAACACACAACACACAGGCTGCAAACATTCACCAATACCTGCCTCAGAAGAATACTAAATATCTGGTGGAAAGACAAAGTGAGCAATGTGGACTTGTGGAGAAGAACAAACCAAGATCCCATAGATGTACAAATACAGAAAAGTGGATTGGTCACAATCTCATAAAACCTGCCACAGACATCACCCGTTAAGCCCTGAGATGGAACCCCCAAGGGAAAAGGAAACAAGGTCACCCAGGAACAGCTGGAGAAGAAGCATAGAGGCAGAAATGTGTGAGAGGGTGCTGAACTGGGGAGAGCTTGAACAGAAAGCCACCAACAGAGTGAAATGGAGGTTGTTCGTCAATGGCCTATGCACCCAAGAGGAGCAAAGGGCTTAAGTCAAGTAAGTCAAGTCAGATGAGCCAAGATAGCATTTTTCATTTTTTACAGAATCTGGTTTATTTGTGGTGAATTTTTATTTGTGATTTGTATAGGAGGATTGTGATTTAAAAAAAATCACTATTTTAAGCTTCAATCTTGCCATGTTTACCAACAGAATGCTGCTCTGGTTAAATATTAGAATTATAGAACATGCTAGTTTTGAATATCAATGCACACCCACATTCCAACTTCATCCACATAACCTAACTTCACCAGATCTGTGACAGGGAGTACAGTGTTTTAGCTCCCAAATGAGCCACCGTGTCTTAGAGCTCCACATCCTGAGCTCTGGGGGCGATGAAAGGGAGACAGAGCCAGAAGGAATGCATCACCTGTGGAGGAGTGAGGAGGAGGGGGAGAGGGGGAGTCAGCTATAATGGGAGGTCTGATGTGTGATGAAAGAGAAAGATTAATCAAGGTGATGGCACCTTTGTGCCGATTTTTTTTTTCTAAAGAAACAAAAAAGGAGACATATCTTTGAGGTCTGATAAGTGATGGGAGTTGGTGATGGGAATGAATATGTCATTATGATCACAAGATCCTGTTTGACTATATGTCCCTGTAGATGAGCTGTTGAAGAAATTGACCTTAGATTTTAAGCAATAACGTATCAAAGTTCTTTTTTTTCTGTGTGTTTTGACTTCTGAGACCCTCCTTGCCTAAAACAAACTGTAGACTGTTCACTATTAAGATGATCAGGAAGTATATACATTGACTCTCATATAGCAACATTCTCTGAAATGTCTCTTTTTCTTAAAGAGAAAAAAAATGCATCAAACTAATCTGCTCTTATCCAGGTGTGCTGAACGTTGAATCTCACTTAATATTAAATTGGACACATGTGGCTGATTGTTTGTCATTAGCATATGTAACACCCACTAAACACCATAAAAGAACAGGTGTGCAAAGAGCCAACTTTGGGAAAAAGAAGAACTTCAGCAGCAGCGAACACTAAATACTTGCTGTGGATTGGGTGTCAGCAGAGGGATGAACAGATACAATGTGAATTACTATGTATACAAATAATTACTACTAATTAAAAACTATGAACAGATACCAAAAGACAGTGGTATATTAAGCATATAGCTCAAGCCAGGTGTTTCTGATACTAAGGTGTCCTGCTGTGACTGTGTCCATTTTTGAAGCCTGCGACACAGCCAGGCACTTTGGGTACTTAAGCCCCCACCAGCAATGACGAGTGCATCCACTGCCATTCCTTAGACTTCTGTGCTTGACAATGTTATGGAGCTTATTGGCTACCAGCATCCCAATTGTGCACTCTACCACGAAATGTGCACAGGTGTTATCAGCAATGGAGTAAGGGCAGAACCTCTGTCACCGTTGTTAGATTGTGTAAAGTTGAGTTTTATAATGTTAAATCTCTTGGGTATTTATAGAATTGTAAATCACTTAACAATGAGCCACCCACCTCCACGTGCTTGAGCCAGGCACCTCAGCTGTTCTGCAGCACTAAGCAGTCAGGATCTGCCCCTAGCCAACAAGCTACAAACATTTAAATTGCCACATGGCAATTTTCATCTGACACTATATGAACATTAATAAAATGGTACAGCTTTTGGTTAAGGAATATGAGTGGATCTGCAGAGGCTTTGATTCATATATGCTTGCAGTATATAGCACTAATGATATTTGGCAGTCCAGCTGTGGCAAAAAACAGCATTCTTGATTTGGTAGCTGGGATAGGCTCCAGCCTCCCTCTGACCACGTACAGGACAGGAGGCCGTCCGTTTTTTTAAAGATTCTTTTGTCTAGTGATCTGGCTTTTCTTTCTAAATTCCTTTGTAGCAGCTTCCTTGCTACTGGGGCTCTTCTCGGGACAGAAGAGGCAGAAATCAGAAGCAACAGCCGACAATCTTCATTTCCACCACAGGACAACACAAAAAGCACGCACGCAGCTTCACATGCACGAAGGGAAAACCAAAATCTGGACTGCAAAAAGAACACTATATGGTGTTTTGTCTTGCCCTCTCACACCTGGCTGGTTTCATGAGTCACACCCACTCTGTCCCTGCAGAGATGCAACCAACCCAGACTGGGAGTTACGCAGAATCTGCAAAGCCATTGAAACCCACTGAAGCTTCTACCAAGAGTATATAGATACCATACTGAGGATTTTGTTACAGTAACTTCGTTATAACTAATAACTTATGGCTAATGCTTCTTATAGACTGTAAGTCTGATTAGTCCAAACTCCTGTGACTCACAATGACAAAAAATTGTCACATCATGTGATTTTTTCCTCAGTGACTGTGAGTGACCACTTCAGCTAAAAATAATCTGTAGTACACAATGTGTAGATGTGACATTTCATCACTTGTTGAACTGAAGGGTCACCTGAATGCATCATTAAACAACTGGCTCAGTCAGGTCGAATGCTGAGAAAATCAGAGGGTTCAATCTGCAGAAAGACATCAACCTTTCCCTTCGTCTGTATCTAACCCCTGAAACTTGACACAGCTTGTGCGTCTTTGTCCCTTTGAAGTCATCACTAGATTAAAAGAGTCAATACAGCCCTTCTTCATTAGGAATAAGAAGAGCGAACCAATACTTGTGCCATAATCAATCACTCGACTGCTGTCGGGAATGTCTGAATCCATCCACTCATTTGCACAATGACAGCTCCTAACTAGCAGCTAATCCTGTTAGCATTTTGACCCCTCCGCAGAGAAAACCTCCCCAGGGACAATGACCTAACAACATTTCCTCTCTTACTTACAACAGTATGAACTGACAAACTGAATTTATATCTAAATGCCATCTATTTGTATTTGTAAAGAATTAATCACATTTTCATCCCAGGCCTGTGCAAACACTGCAAGGCAAAGATTAGCCCCAAAGGACTAAATTATGGCCGTCATATTTACTTAATCATTCAAAGCACTTTGTTCATATTGTTGTCTTTGTTGTCCACCCCCCACCCCACAGACAGGCTCAAATGTCAAATATTTATTCCATTTAAAGGGGAAAATAGATGGAGGCTGTCCAGAGTGGAAACAGAAAGTTCTTCAATATAACACAATGTACTGAACAAACGTCAGCTAATCTGACCAAAAACACAGTATTTACAGAATATATGCTTAAATATGACACCTGGTTACCTTCAGTCAACAGGGTCAGTCTTTTAGTAGGCTCCAAGTGAGCTACAAAAATGGATGGATGGATGGATGGATGGATGGATAGATAGTATAAACTCAAAGTGATGAGCTGAGTGTAATCCGGGGACTACTTTGGGTCATTGATCAGGTGGAGCAGCAGACAGAAAAGCAGGGGAAGCCTGAACAGGCAGTTCAAACATGGCTGAGCAGAGACAAAAGTCACAAGTCAAAAAGTAAGCAGGGCACATAATCTGTAGTAAAACAGACAAAGTGACAAAGACAAAGGGGATCTCCAGAAACACAACACAAGGTTACCAAGACGCAGGTGAAAACAATCAGGGCAGGCTAGGTAATTAACACAGGAGGAAGTGAAAACAGACACACAAGGAAACTAGGGTTTTAAAGTTTTAAAAGGAAACAACAAAAAGGAATATTTTTGACATGGAAAATGTTGTCAAAACAAACTAAAATGTATAAAACAAAAGGTAAAGGCTTAACCATACTACACTGGCAGAGCTAGTGATTTGGACAAAGTGTAGCATGTGGCAAAGTGAAATATCTGCAATCCACAAAAGTGTACAGAATGCAACAGACCTGTCTACCTCACCTACTGTACCCACATGGAACTGCAGCATTATTGGAAGCTACACATTAGCTATGCCACTGATGATAAGAATAATACAAAAATGAAATCTAATACAATTCCAGCAAGAACCGCCTCACTGTAAGACCCTGGTTCCTGGTTTGAATCTGGCTGGGGACTTTGTGGAATCTGGTTCTTTCCTACTTCTTTCAGATACCAAAGACATACTGGGGACTTCTAAATTGACTGTAGGAGTGAGTGTGAGTAGTTGCTTGTCTCTTTGTTAGCCCTGTGATAGACTGGCAATCTGTCCAGGCTGACGACTTGTCTTACATCACGAAGAGTATAGAAGTGTAAGACAATGAAATGCAGCACAAGATAAAGGTTAGTAGAGAAGATTGAAGCAAGGCATCTGGACTTATAGAGTTTCTTGAAGATGTTGCGCTGCTCATCCAAGCAGCTTCATCAGTTCTAACTGTTTGGTGGAAACATGGTTTATATGTGGTGGAGGACCTCAGTGGTGGGTCTGGGTGAAACTCCCAAACAATAGCTCTAAATGTCTCCAATCGTCATCAACAAGATAAAGGTTAGAAAGGGCTAACTGGTGCCCTGACAGGGCAAAGACCAAATCATGGTTTAAGCAGGAGATCACCCAGGCCAAGGGAGTAGTCCTTCCATGGTACTGGGCAATGATACATCCATGCCAGCTAAATCAGAGATGTGTAACCATCTGAGAGGTATGGCTGAAAGCTAGCAACCTGGGAAAGTAACGGTGGTGCAGGGACATGCATCCATTCATGCATTCATAAAGGGCTAAATTGGCAGATTAAAAAACAAGATCAGGCAGGGAGGTAGCGACCTGCACACAGTGGGGACCAAGCAATTGAGCAGGATGATTGTAGGAGCCAGAAAGATCAAATCTTATTCTGGAATGTAGTTCATAGTGACTATTCTGCCTTCACTAGTGTTTCCAACCAGCTTTACAGATAGCTAATGGTGGCTCCAATAAACACCAGGAAGCATCTTGCCGTTTTGAAGTTTACTGGAGTTGAATAATTGTTGTAAAACTATAACATACAGAAATAAATGCATATTACAATCAAGCAATAATTCACATTCACATACATCACATAAACAAAATGCATTCTGCACAAACATATGCAAAACATAGCTGAGCTAAACAACAGAAAAATGCATACACCGCTAACGATTAGCACAATGCTAATTTGCATTGAAAAACCCATAAGGTCGCTAGCGCTATTAGCGTCGCACTTTTAACCCGTTTTCTTAACCTTAAATAACTTAAAGTGCCTCCTATGAGCGCGTGACAAGAGGTAAGGTCTGTAATACTTACAGACAGATATTCTCAGACGACTAAAACACATGTAGCAGGATGGAAAAACACAGCAGAAACTTTCCACTTGGCTCTGGAACCCATTATACTACTACGGAAAGCTCGTAGGACAATCTCAACTCAAACACAGAATTTTGGCTGACTTTAGGGGGCAAAAAATATTGTGGGTCAAAGTCGTAAATGGTAATTAACTTACCCTGCCTCCTATTGTCTCCCCTCTGACACTCAAACCAAACCCTGAGTGACAGCAGCTTTAATCAAACAGACAATGTGAATGATTAATAAAGATCACTTAAAGTCTCCCCCTCCCCAATTAATAAATGATGCACTTGTTTCAACCCCCACCCCCTGCTTGTACCCACTCTTCTCCACCCTACCCCATCTAGACAGCCAGTACATGGAGAAATCCCCAAATGGGACTGAGTGTTTGGGTTGGGTGTCTGCTCAGCGAGGCGCTGCCAGCCATGCGGCACACAGGAGCTCCACAGAGGAGGAGGGGCAGTGGGATAGGGGGAGGAATTCGTTTTTTATTTTATTTTATTTTTTAATAATAAGAGTGGTCTTATTTCATATTGTTTTATGAATGGTCCATGTGTGCTTTAGTGATTTTCAGCAGTAGGATGAGTCTACATTCGAGTGTCCATGGTACAACAGTGGGTCAGACTGAGCTCAGCTATTGTGACATCTAATCTGCTTCAAGTCTGGTCAAAATTAGATGCAAGAAACATAGGACATTACAGGTTTGTCTTGAAGTAGATGTAAACCATTATCTTAGCTGTTTTGAGAACTAAATTGTTAATGCCTTGTAGGTGAATTGCAGACAGTTTAAGTATACTGGTATTAATAAGAAGGGGAATGAAGGCTGTTCCATACTCCGCGAGACAAAGAGCGGAGAACGCGCTCCACGGGTGGTAAGAGATACAAAAAAAGGTCTTTTCCGCACTGAGGTACCATACTCCGCGAGGCGCGTGTGTGCAGAACTCCTCATACGGCCCGCCCACTAAACTATAAGGAAAGACTTTACTGAGTTTTTTAACACACCACAAGGACTTGTGCCATGGCAAGAGGGCATTATACAGAGAGGGGGCCTGCAACAGCGTGAGATGTCCGGCGATGAGTTGTGAAAATGCGACATTAAAAGTAACAATAGCAAAGATTCAGTGTTTGTGCCTTTATGACCACATTTGCACATCTACTGTGTTCCAATGTGCCTGCGATACTTCAAACTGTCCGGTGATGAGCTGTGAAGATGCGACATTAAAAGTAACAATAGCAAAGATATACAGACATTGTTAACGAGCCTGTTATGCCCGGGTATGTAGGAGTATATAGAATGGTAATAACAGTCACCATCTGGTATGTGTGAATGGCTGTCTGGAGTTATTGGTGACAAATCACCCTTACTTGCCTTTCTTTCTTTCTTTTATTGCTCATCATGCAAAACCGGTATGGTCTTATCTAAATCTGTTGAATCAGTGCTGTTTATACACCTACCTATATACCTGGAGAGGCTCTTGCGCTTCTCCACTTTCATCACGCGACCAATTCCGACCAATCACAGCATGGTTGCCGCACAGCCTTGAAAGACAAAGTTCGGCCCGGACCCTGTCCACAGGAGTGCGGATCAGCGGGCGGTCAGAGACAAAAAATGACGTCATTTTGTGGGCGTAACGTCTGCAGGGGGGAAAAATGTCTTTGTCTCGCGGAGTATGGATCCAGCTTGACACTCTTGAAAGGGCTGTGGTTAGAGCTTAGATGGGGCCAAAACAATTCAGCCTGACCCTACTCAAGACCGAGCATAATCTGCATGGTCCGGCCCATCCCATTATCTATAACACACGGGTCACATGACTGACGAGGATAGAGACAACTCGGGTTGGGTGAGGTCGGGTCAGGTAGATGATCTAAGCTCAAGCTCTGGTTCATAGTGTTCATAGACAGAACAACTGATATAGAAAAACAATGATCCAAAAACAACAACCTGTATGATGATCTGCTGGATATGCTACACGGTATGTGCTGGCTTTGGGGACCAGGACTCTATTAGTATTATCAGTAAAAACAAACAAAGCAGCATGTTACCTCCATGGAATACACCAGCAGACAAGCTCCATATTTGTTTTCACACACTGTCTATTGACATGAGAGTGATGAGAGCGAAGCCCACTGATAACATTCTACTCCATGAGGCCTGATGCCTGCTGAATCAAAGTGTGGTCAAAGTTAATTATTTAACATTTATTTACTTATTTATCAGACCCCAGGAATCGCCTCCAGGCCCCCCAAGATCTACAGAGGCCACTTTACATACTCACTCATACCTTTGTTTTTAGGATAAACCAATTTTATTTTTGCTGCATTAACGTCAAAAGACATTCTTCATGAAATCAATATTATTAGTGCTATTATTGTTTAGAACCCCGATTCAACATATCAGTAAGGCAGTCGGGAGGAGGAGGTATGGAGTGGTGTGTCTTTGGATGGATGGATGGGTGGGGTTTTCCTCCCTGTGATATGAGCTAATGGCTGTCTCTTGGCATCTGGCTACTGTGTATACATGCAGCTCATTAAAGAGTCACTGTGTAACCCCCAGGAGAGTACAGAAAAGGGGGGGAGACGAATAATGCAAGGGTGAGGCGTCACACTATGATGACAGCAGCAGCACATTAGCTCCATTTCCTCCACAGTGGGATGTTGTCTCACATTGATTGTGGCCACGTTGTGTTAAATGGTCAAGCTGTTGGTTGTTGTTGGAGACTTATAAGGCCAGACATTATGTTCATCAGATGTTAATTAGAATTTGTTATCCACATTCAGTTAAATGACCTCGCAAAACTAAACATATAAATAAAAAATAAACACTTCTATTACTTTCATTGTAAAATGTCCATATTCACAACAGATACACGTTTGCCCCCCTGGTGGCTGGCTGCAGTACAGTTCATAAACCACCTCCCTGTTAGTGGATGGGACAAACAACGACAAACTAAAAGTAGCTCTGAGTTCAATGTTTGTTTTTAGATTACAGAACAACGATACAGCTTCTCCTCTCAACATTTATTGCGCAGACTCCAGGATGCTGTCGAGATATTTTAGCCTCACTTTTGTACAATGGGTGGAGAAAGAACAACATTGTTTATCTGTCATACAGTCAATGACCTCAACACAACACACTGTGCTTACTTAAGAGTTGAGCAGTAACTTAAAAATATGCAACCACTAGTTGACATACATAGCAAAAATACAGGGCAGTTAGCATAATTAGCATAGACTGCAGCTGCTTGTTTCACACTCACACATAGACACCAGATAAACAACAGTGGTTTCTATAGCAACAATATGTGAACCCAAAGTCAAGCACACCAGTGACATATAGGGGAGCAAATAACAAAAAAAGCTTGTTTTTTCCTTCTTATAATCAAGGTCATTTATTCAGGATAATACGGTGTTGTGTGCAATGTAATGTTAGAATGTAGCCCAAAACTGTAAACTGTTCCTGTATGTTTACTGTATCTTATCATGTCTGATATCAAATCAGACATCCAGGCCATAGCTCATCTGGGTCAAATTTGTCTGTATGGCTTGATGAATTTTAATTGACTGAAGGAACCCTCCACCTCATGTACATATGTTAATTGTAAGATATGAAGAACTGAAAATGTAAATGCAGAAAGGGCAGACAGACAAATGAAGGGCGAAGAAAGGGAACAGATGGGCAATACAGCAGTGTCACAACAGAAGGAAGACCTCAGCATTTTTTTTTCTTGAGTGTGAGGACACCATGATAAGATATGGAAGTTAATGTGGTGAAGACGAGACGGTAACAGAAAATGGGGTGCTGATAGGGAGATGGATGAGGAGAGAATGGGCTGAAGATGATGAATGAGAGAGAGAGAAAGATGCGCCACGATGGACAGGTCTTCACCAGAGGAGCAGAGCTGAAGGAGTTAAAGAGGAACTCTCAGGTGGATTAATGTGTAGAAAATGGTTTAGAAACTTGATTTATGACCAAGCATGTCTACATAACAATGTTTTATACACAACTAATTTGTAATTTCGCAAAAAGGAAAACAATAGGATTTAATTATGTGAGCTGCAGCAGGTGCTGCTGATCATCAGTCCTTGATGACTTGATCATCAGCAGGTGTACAGACTCTATAAAAACAGATGTTTTGACAGTTTGCTGCTCTGGAACATTCAGGTGTGTGTTAACACAATGACAAGAGAGAAAGACAGAAACAATGGTGTTAAAGAAGCAGCTGTTGCTGCACATCAATCTGTAGAGACATATAAAACCATTTCAAACTATTTGGAGTTCAACATTCTACTGTGAGAAAGATTGGTGTAACCCAGGTTAACAGGTTCTCATCAATTGTCCAGTTTACCATTTAATTGGTGAAATTAATCATTTTATAAATAAATAGTTGTTTTTTTTATAACCTTATTAAAGAGAAAACAGGAAATTAATAGTGTTTTTGATCAAAACCATCTTGGATGTTAACAAAGAAACCAGAAAAATTAATGTATGTAAGTTTTTATATCTGTTAAAACGGATATTTTACTTGAGGTGTGACGAATGTGCCTCTCTGTGTACAAGCAACAGGAACATGAGGAGTTCACGTGATGCAATGTGACCAATCAGATGCTGTTAATGGCGTACATGTGAAGTGGGACCAACGTCAAGGTAGCTGCGCGCTTACTCTGTTTGCTGCGGATATTATGGGGTTTTTGTGCTCAAGAACCAGATATAGACAACTTCTTTGTCACTGTAATCACCGCCGTGGGCAGCGGAGTTTTCTGTTTGCGGTGGATCGATTAGTGGACCGTGTGTTCCGCAAGGGAAACGAAGGAGAAAGTAAGTTGTGCTTAGTAGTCGCTATGGTGCTAGCTTAGGCTGGCAGCCACATGTGCTTTTGCTAAACACCAAATTGATATTTTGCATTGCTGAACTCCCATGTCCCTGTTTCTTCAAAAGCTGAACCTGGACTGTTGAGAGCCGTGTGATCTGCGTTTATGCTGGTGTGCATGTGTATATGACGTTTGAGCCTCTGGCCGGGTCTTTTCTTTATGTGGATCCCTGGGTTCGAGATCTGTGTGAAGACTTCTTCTGCTGGGATTCTCCCTATTCTGTAAAGGTAGAGGGGGACCTCAGTGGTTGCGGCGAGCCATCCAACCCAGAATTTTGACTTTATGTATGATTTTGTGACCCATTTTGTTAAATTAGATTAAGGCTTCACATGTTCATAGATGCTCTGTTTTTTTTTAATAACATTCGTTGCATCTATTCTTTGGCTCTGTGAGTTTTACTTTTCCACTCAATGCAAATTGCTAATACCCCT
This sequence comes from Parambassis ranga, assembly GCF_900634625.1. Taxonomy (NCBI): domain Eukaryota; kingdom Metazoa; phylum Chordata; class Actinopteri; family Ambassidae; genus Parambassis; species Parambassis ranga. The sequence continues at coordinate 29,726,340 of NC_041026.1, forward strand.
TTCTCCTATAGCGGGTTTAGACTTCTGATTTGGTCCACAAAATAATTAATACACTAAAAGAAAATATATCTGTATCACCCAGTCTTTACCACCAACAGTTAAGGTGGGTTACATTATTCACAAGTGGAAAACATTCAAGACATCTGTCAATCTTCACAGGAGATGACGTCCCAGCTAATTCCCCCAAGATCAGAGAAATACACAAAAACCCAAGAGCTACATGTCAGAGTCTACAGACCTCACTGAGCATGCTCAGTGTTAATGTGACAGCACAATTAGAAGAAGACTGAGCAAGTACAGTTTGTTTGAAGGGTTACCAGGAAACAGACTCTTCTGTCTAAAAAGCACTTTTTTTCTTTGGTAAAGAATAAAAGTTCTTGGTAAACCATGCAGCCTCATAATAACTCTGCACATTCACTGGGGATCAAATTAGAAGGTAATGAATGCTACAGACATCACAAATACAGCAACTCTGACCGTTACTCAGCTTTACTGCAGGAATGAAGCAGCATGTTAAAAAAAGATACCAAAATAAGCACAAAGAAAAGACATTTTGCTCTCTGTTTGACTCTCCATCATCCCCTGCTTCTGTGGCATAAATTGCCCTTCTATTTGAATGATATTGGTTACAGGAAGAAGCTCAGGAGACATGTCTGCCATATAAATAACACTGGATGAGGATTAAGACAGACAAAGAGCTGATAACTAAAACCAAGACAACAAATAACCATATGAAAATTTTAAATATATGAACGATTTACTAAATGAAAATCTTTTCTGGATGAAGCATGATGATTATTTTTGTGATTGATTTTGTGATTAGAATACAAAAAAATAGGAACTGTATTCCGTTTACAGTCTAAAAAGATGGTAATCAGAATACAGTTACATTGTTGAAATCAGTGGATTACACAACGGTACTTTCACATGTTTTTTCACTCTGCTGGATGAAACAAGTCACGTAAAATATCATCGTATTCTTACAACAAAGATCCTGTTTACGGCAGATGTCTGACTCTCCTTATCACTTGTCTCACTGTGTGGTCATATACCTGTTTATGACAGTAAATAGTCATTGGAGTGAGAGCTCTTACCGTCAATACAACATCTTTGATCAAAGCTAAAATTTTGAGAGAGGACAGAGCAGCCGGACTGGTGGGGGTCAGAGTCTGAGTCTGAAGCGCTGCGTGCTTAATGCTCCTCAGTCATGTTGCCGGTACACTGTTAGCGGCACTTGAATAAGTGAACTAGTTAGCTGTTAGCTGCTAACTAACTCCATCCAAAACGGAGGCTGATTAACATTTAAGTAAGAATGTGTCTCTTGCAGTCAGCTAGTTTTATACAAGGTAAAATGAGTCTGTTTGATGTACGTATTCAACTATTTTGTGTGTAAATTGACTTTGGGTTACGTTGTATGTACACTCAACAAAAATATAAACGCAACACTTTTGTTTTTGCTCCCATGTTTCATGAGATGGACTTGAAGATCTAAACTTCATTCCAGATACACAATATTACCATTCCTCTCAAACATTGTTCACAAATCTGTCTAAATGTGTGATAGTGAGCACTTCTGCTTTGCTGAGATAATCCATCCCACCTCACAGGTGTGCCACATCAAGATGCTGATCTGACATCATGATTAGTGCACAGGTGTACCTTAAACTGCCCACAATAAAAGGCCACCCTGAAATGTGCATTTTGTTTCTGCTTTATTGGCGGTCTGGGGACTCAGAACCAGTCAGTATCTGGTGTGACCACCATTTGCCTCATGCAGTGCAACACATCTTCTTCGCATAGAGTTTATCAGATTGTCTATTGTGGCCTGTGGAATGTTGGTCCACTGCTCTTCAATGGCTGTGCGAAGTTGCTGGATATTAGTGGGAACTGGTGCACGCTGTCGTATACGCCGGTCAAGCACATCCCAAACATGTTCAATGGGTGACATGTCCGGTGAGTATGCTGGCCATGCAAGAACTGGGACATTTTCAGCTTCCAAGAACTGTGTACAGATCCTTGCAACATGGGGCCGTGCATTATCTTGCTGAAACATGAGGTGATGTTCATGGATGTATGGCACAACAATGGGCCTCAGGATCTCATCACGGTATCTCTGTGCATTCAAAATGCCATCAATAAAATGCACCTGTGTTCTTCGTCCATAACAGATGCCTGCCCATACCATGACCCCACCACCACCATGGGCCACTCGATCCACAACATTGACATCAGCAAAGCGCTCACCCACACGACGCCACACACGCTGTCTGCCATCTGCCCTGAACAATGTAAACCGAGATTCATCCGTGAAGAGAACACCTCTCCAACGTGCTAGACGCCATCGAATGTGAGCATTTGCCCACTCAAGTCTGTTACGGCGACGATCTGGTGTCAGGTTAAGACCCCGATGAGGACGACGAGCATGCAGTTGAGCTTCCCTGAGACGGTTTCTGACAGTTTGTGCAGAAATTGTTTGGTTATGCAAACCAATTGTTTCAGCAGCTGTCTGAGTGGCTGGTCTCAGACGATCTCGGAGGTGAACCTGCTGGATGTGGAGGTCCTGGGCTGGTGTGGTTACTCCTGGTCTGCGGTTGTGAGGCCGGTTGGATGTACTGCCATATTCTCTGAAACGCCTTTGGAGACGGCTTATGGTGGAGAAATGAACATTCAATGCACGAGCAACAGATCTGGTTGACATTCCTGCTGTCAGCATGCCAATTGCACGCTCCCTCAATGCTTGTGGCATCTGTGGCATTTTGCTGTGAGACAAAACTGCACATTTCAGGGTGGCCTTTTATTGTGGGCAGTTTGAGGTACACCTGTGCACTAATCATGATGTCAGATCAGCATCTTGATGTGGCACACCTGTGAGGTGGGATGGATTATCTCAGCAAAGCAGAAGTGCTCACTATCACACATTTAGACAGATTTGTGAACAATGTTTGAGAGGAATGGTAATATTGTGTATCTGGAATGAAGTTTAGATCTTCAAGTCCATCTCATGAAACATGGGAGCAAAAACAAAAGTGTTGCGTTTATATTTTTGTTGAGTGTATTATTCTGACATCATTACGTTCTGTTTCTGTTTCTCTTAAAAGAAGAATAAATAACACTGAATGCAGTCAGATGGAACAATCTGGACATTTTCTATTGAATGTTTTATAACGTCCTTTGTAGTAAGCAGGGGATGATTGTTGCACTCTATCAATTAAAATGCAATTCAGTAAGTAATCCAAGTATTCAGAATACGTTACTCAGTACGTTTTAGGGCATGTAATCTGTATTCTGTAACTGAATACTTTTTTAAAGTATTTTTCCCAACACTTCCTTTCAGGACTTGACTAAGTTAGAACTCAGAAGGAGAAGTCAGATTCAGTAGAAGGGTACAAAAAAAACAAAAACAAACAAAAAAACAGTTCCTTTAGCATAGATGGGGTTCGGTACATAAAAGGTCTCACAGGGGACAGGCAAAAACTCAGAAATCCAAAAACAAGCTATGTTTATTTCAGAAAGTTTGATTCATAACACCCACTGGAACATAAACTGGGAGTCATCGGGACCCTGCAACACAGAGCACAAACTGTACCTACCAGCTCGGGGGGGGGGGGGGGGGGGGGGGGGATAGAGCAACAACACATCAGGAAGGGCCTGCCCATACAATCTGGGCACTCATCAAAGCCACAAACACAAGATCCACCAATAACAGGAAGGACAACAACTGGCAGAGAAAAAATATTGTCATCCCATCAGTGGCAGCTGCTAGGCTTTTAAACAGGGGAAGCTCATTTTAGGTGTACATTATAATTACATTTGTTTTTTGGTATGGATGGAAATTAGTGGGGCAGTGGAATTGCATATTGAAATTAATGTATTTGTGTTTTTTTTGTACTAGCCTTTGTTTTTATTTATTGCATATTTGTTGTGGGGGGGAACCATTTAAGTTTAATGTTCTTGAATGCAAATAGTCATATAGTCATTGCAGTGTTAAGGGTTTGATTCTAGTCTGCCAAAAAGGACAACATTTTGGACAACATCATGTTTCTTGAAGTGACCTTTGACCACCACATGTGTCCAGGGCATCCTGGTGTAGCAGTGAACTCTCATCTTTGTTTTACGGGAAGAGCATGTAGTGCAGACTCTGGAGGAGTGATAATGTGTTTTGTCTGCTGATGACCTTTTCTGTAGGAGCAGAGGAAGAAACTTGAAACATGGAAGAGTTCCTTACCTAATGAACCTGTCGCAAGGCACACTGGTCTTCATGACATGTGTTGTATATGCTATTTGGAACCTCTATCTATCTACAGTTAATGCCATTTGTCTTTTTTAGCATGGCTAAAACAACCAGTGTTCAAGGTCTTGATGGATTACATGTACTGCTATATCAGCACATACATGTAGGTCTCATACAAAGACAAGAGGCACAAACCTATGACTTTAAAAACAGCATGCGTAGATGAAGCATGAGGAGTATCAGCTGTTTGCTGATGTTAAATGTAGCCCTCACAGGCTATGCTGTGAATGTAAGCAGGCTGATGAAGGGATGACAGACCTGGGATCTGCTGAGCTGTAATGAGGTACGTGTGTATCACTGCAGAGTTTGAGTGTGAGTCATGCAGCTCAGGCCGAGAGCTGAAAACTAATGCAGATTGTTAGCAGTAAGCTGGAGGAGTCGGAGGAAGATGTGACATTCATCAGTGTATTATAGCAGTTCACTGAGAGCTGGTGGGTGACACTCCTCATCTGCTGGATCCATTGTCAGTTTTTACTCTACATGCATCATAGTTACAGAACGTCTGGACCAAAATCTGTGCGGTAACATTTCTTTGTGTAGCTCAGTACTGGTTAACTATACCTGCCTTAAATGCAGTTCCAGGGTTCTGTGTTTGGACCGATACTTTTTAACCTTTACAAGTTTTATTTTGACACTGCATAACTTATATTGCTCAGTTTCCTGATGAAAGATGAACTTCAGCATGTCTTAAAAGACACAGTCACTGACCCAACAGCATGTGTGTTGCCAACAGCCAACAAAAACAGAGAGGAGACACAAGAAATAGCATCAGAGGCTGATGGCAAGTAGCAGGAATCTCAATTATCAAAACCTGAGCACACAGCTTGCAGACAACAGTTGCAGCGAGCAGATTGTTGCTAGTGCTCTTCCTTCTTGTTCTTTGAGTTTGTTGGTAGTTGGCAAATAACAAACTGATGCATTACTGCCACCAACTGGTTTGTTTGTTTACGATTTAAACTGTTGCCTGCAACAACAAAAAAAGTATTTCAGTTGTGTCCTCATCTTTAAGGTGTTTGCTGTCAGATCTTTCAGGCTTGTTCCCCCTGGTGTGGTTGCGCCGACGAATTAACATCATCCAATTAGTACCTCTTTAACAGTCAGTCATACCAGGATGTGCAGTTGTTTATCTTTTTGTGTGTGTTACTCACCTCCTGCAATAATACTAGATTGACCACTTACATCATGTCCCACACTACCTTTACCCTGGTAGAGCCAGGTTGTAACACTCCCATTGTGATGTTTGCTAGCTGTTGTGGCGCTATTAAAAAACATTCCCATCCATATTCCCTTAGTTCGACCTAGTTTGAGTGAAGTTTGTACAGTTAGGATGAGGGAAACTTCAACTTTACAAAGGGGGGTAAGCCAAACCCACTTTTGGAAAATGGGGTAACTTATTCTTGGAATCTGTTTTTTCCTGTCACTCAAAACAGTCACACCTGTTATCATGCAAAATGTAGAGGCTTGATGCAATTAAGATGAGTAAGTTATTTAAAAACATAGCCATGGACGTTGCTGTTTGCTTGTAGGCTTAGTTGATCTAATTGTGTTGGAAGGCTTCTGGGATCAATTTCATGAAGTGAACGTCAACCTCGTTTAAAACAGGACTGTTACTAAGTTACTGTAATGAGAACAATCACTGGTTCTTCAATGACTCAGCTCCCTGCAGGCAGCTGTGCCAATCCAAATGCAGTTTTCTGCTGCTGATAGGTTGAGTTGTGGTTTAAAATTTTAAATTAAAAGTGACTGGGTCCATGGCAGTAAATGATGATAACAAATGTAAGCTCTGCCTTGAAAACAAAGAAAAAACACTGTGATTTCTCCAATCCAGAATAATCATGAATTATTTATCTCCTGTTACAAACCATTTGTGTCTGAATAGATTGTAATGTGTGATTTGGTTTAATCCGGACATCTTATTTTTAATCTGTGAGTTGCCTCTATTAATCTCAATCCACACAGCAGATCATTCATCACTGTTTCATCTCTATCAGTCAATTATTTGGCTTAGTTCATCCATTTGTTTAAAGTCCACTATATCTCTGTCCACCCTTGTCCTATGAGACGTCTCATCCAGCATCAGGAAACCTGATTAGCAGGACTTGAGTTGCTTCCTAGTTATGAATGCTTCTGCTATCGTTCCAACCATTAATCTGTGTTATTTGTCGTGCGGTGTTCATTAGTCACAGGGAGAAGAATAAAATGTCTCACAGCACAGCATGAAATGCCATTAATGTTCATCTATCTTTGGGGGGAGCTATTTAAAAGTGGTGCAGTGGCAGGCCTTAAAAGGCACTAAGCCGTCTGGCTCAGTCTGTCGGGACTAAATTATTCATGCTGCTGAAGTCATCTGGTCACAAACAGAGAGAGGTGCCACAGGCCGGGCAGGAAAACTTTGGATACCGCTTACATGTGGAGAAGTGTGGTGTGGTAAGTAAAGACATTAGATTCAAAGTGTCAGGGATGGCTCAAGAGCTAAAAACTAAGCTAAATGGAATAAATAAGCTAAAAGGATCTGAGGAGGACAAAGGCTCCAGTGACCCCCACCAGCATCAAAGGGGTCAGTGTGGAGGTGGTGGAGGAGTACAAATACCTGGGAATGTACTTGGACCACAAACTGGACTGGACGAGTAAAGTTGCTGAAGGTACTAAGAGAAACTTCCACAGAAATATCTATCTCATCAGGCTAGTATCAAGTAATTACTGATCCTAACGTTGGTATCGATACTATCGATATTTAGATCGATTCGCCCACCCCTAATTAACAGTTCAATATGTAAAGTCACACACACGCACACACACACACACCCATATATATACACATCATTTTTGTGGTGGTGCCACAACTCTGCAGAGGAGTCCTCAGGTTTTTGGTTACCCTTGATCGAAGCCACCCTTGCTCAGCCACTGAGATAGGGCTGAATCTAGAAGCTTCTTCACACAATTATTAGGGTCAGCATTCTTCAGGAAACCCTTAAAGCTACAAAAAAGCTTTAGAAATGTGTTTTTTTTAGTTTTGCCCTAATCCTTACCACAACTCTGTCACAGAGGTCTAGATCACAACCTCTTATACCTCAGACTATTTTAAAAAGCTTCTGATAGATGACATCACATTACATAATCATGGCTTCCCTCCACTGGCTGGCTGTTTGTTGTAGAATTGATTATAGCGAGCACTTTTAAAGCTTGGCTATATCTATCTCTAGCTCAAGGCTGAAGTCTAAAGGTGACTTTGCATCAAGGCCCGCAGGATGTGTTATACTTGGTTTGGGTCAATTAAAACAAACTTGATTTCTGTGTTAATGTGGTTTATATAAACAGTGGGAGAACCTTATAATCTATGTACTGAACAACCACAGACCAAGACCACTTTAAAAGGTGGCCCTTGGTAGTTTTTCAAATGATCTTATCTATGATGTCTGTAAGATGTGTGATAGGTGGTACAGTGTCATCTAAATAATAAAAATAGTTTCACTACTATTGTGACTATAAAATGAATGTGATTTGACAATATAGAAAATGAAAAAATAAGCATAGGGCACCACAGCAAAGAGGATATGTGTAATACCAGTGCAGGAGTAATTTGGATCAGTGACAGACTGATTCCCCAGTGAGCAGGAGGTCATTCCTTCCTGTGGCCATCAAACTGTAAAACTCCTCCCTGAGATCAGACAGTCCGACCTAACACTTTGTCTTATTAATTATATCCTGGATGTTATTATAACGCTGTTATATTAAACTTGCATGTGGAATTCCAGTTATATTATAAATGACTACCATTGTTTTAATTTTTTTCTAATGTTCAGATTTCTTATTTTATTTTATTTACTTTCTATTTTACCTTAGCTTATTTTATACTAACTTGTTATTATTTCTGATCATGCACCTGGATGTAAGCGATACATTGAGGGCACTGCATAGGGTCTAAAAATTGACACTACACATTGGACAGCTGGGACAGGACCAAATTATATTTTAGTTATGTGTGAGTTCTAAAGACTACAAGGCAAGCAAGCTGTGTTTAACATAAAGCCAACATTCGAAACTTCAAAAACCAAAATATAAGATACATGAACTGAGAAATACAAAGTCCAAATTAAGAATAAAAAACAAGCAAAAAAAAAAACAACCAAGACAAAACAGAAGGCAACAACACAGGAACAACACAGTACAGACTGACAAAGACGAAAGGGAACACAGGACTTAAATACACTAGGAAACAAGACACAGGTGGAACCAATCAGGGAGGGGCAGGCACTCACCAAGGAGGAAACACAGACAACCTGAGACTACAGAAAAAACAAGACTACAACAAAACCACTACAGATCATGATTTTTAGGATCATATGAGCTCTTTTAACAGCTCTTAAAACCAAATTTAAATAACAATAATAGAAGAAAGAAAGCTATTCAAAAATATTCAAACATATGAATACACGAGTAAAAGACTTACTATGCCATATAGCCATCTAGAGACTGAGTTTTGTATATAGACATGGGGGGCCACATGTAGACAGAGCAGGTTTAGCTTTCCTAATAAATCAAGTGTCTCTGCAGGATTCCATCATGTCATTTGTCTCTTTAGAGACTGTCTGGTTGAGGTAAGTTGTTTGCCTTCCAGACAATAGCCTGTGGAGAAAACAGGATTTTCATGTCCCCATGGAAAGTCCATTCAATCAGCTGACAATGGATGATGTGACCACATTCATCCTCAATATGGCCCTCAGCACAGGATGCAAATACCCACCATGCACATGCATTTACAGAATTAGCAGGTTGAGGCATAAATAATACTTCCAGGACAGAGATAGAGATAGAGAGAGATTGGAGCACTGGCAGAGGTTTTTGGCAGTGACCTTGTCTCCTATAGCCGGACGACTCAGATAAGATTCTGTCTTAAAAAGATTCATTTCTGGATGGAAATGGGGGGAGTTGAACTTAGCACTTCACTAAATTAAACCAGAGGTCCCTTGGGTTGTGTGTATGTGTGTGATTATGTGTGGTCCCAGGACAGGTAGCTGATCTGATTGGGTGTGTGGCTTACGCTGACTGCACAGCATCTGTCAGGATTTATGCTAACATTTCCCGCCTCAGCATCTGTGACCGCAAGGACAAAAGACAACAGGTTTTGTGTGGCATTATGGTGCACCAGGGGTCCATCTATTTCTATGACAGGCTTTATTTTAGTTAACATTTTTGGAAAATATTCAGAAGGAACAAATGGAGGCTGTATACACTCCATATCTCAGCCATGCACAGATGATTTGGTGGTTGGTTTGTTTAATGTGATATATTTAAAGTTGGCTTCTGAGCTTTAATTTACCAGACTGTTCTGGTAGTGAGTGATGCTGCTGCAAGGCAACCCACAAAATACTAGCCTAGCAAAATAATTTTTATTAGGGATGCATGATATCATCTGCAACATGTTGTTATCAGCAGATCAAATCAGATAAAATACATTTAAATGAAATATCAGTCAGTAATATGAAGATTTGATATGTCAGAAATTACATCATTGTGTCATTGTGTGAGAGAGAAATAGGTAGGTCTTTAATAAAGTGTCTAAAACGGACAGCTATAGTTGCATTTTAAGCTTAGCATTGGCCATGGCGGCTGGAGGTAAGGCTATATTCTGATTACCAGGCTGAGACAAATTCTGGCATAAAATCCTTTTTTCAGGTCTGTATGGACACACAAATCCATTTGTCAATCCTGATTTTCAAGTGGGTTCCCACAGGATGTGGTCCTAAATCAGTACTATGTTAGATTCATGTCCCTGGTACAAGAGCGAAAACCAAAGCTGTTCACCTAGAGGGTGCTCAATAGGCTCCTGTGACTGGCGTGAATAGAGCTAAAAGTATTTACACCTTTTTCCAAATAAGAAAAACACAAAAAACATTGTAAATTTTTGTCTGATACAATGTTGATTATGGAACTGAACTGAAAAAAGCTAATGTTCTTTTTCATAAAAAAAAACCCTAGCCTGTGGCGCGCCTTGCTAGTCATTGTATGACACTGCTTGGCAGCAGCCTCTGGGATTAATACAGTATCTAAAAAAAAAAACAAAACACCTAATGAATGCTGACTAGTCAGTTCAGATCAGGACTGTGATCTTTCCTCATTGGCAGCTGGAGTCCGCAGATATACAGTACCAAAAAGTAGTCTGACCCCCTTAAATTTTTCACTCTTTGTTACATTGCAGCCATTTCCTAAAATCATAAAGTTCTTTTTTTCCTCATTATTGTACACACAGCACCCCATATTGACAGAAAAACACAGAAAACACTCTCCAGACATGCTCAATTGGGTTTAACCCTCATGCACTGTTCGCAAACATTACCCTTATGTGTTGTTCGGTACAAAAACGTCCCCTAACTTTAACGGTTTTAAAAATATATCAGATAAATATTTTTTTGAATTTTTTTTTCCATAGACCTTTTAATTAACTTCAGTTCTGATCAACAGTAGTAAAAAAATTATTTTCCCCCAGGATTTTAACCCTTTAATCACCAATTTTAGTCAAGGGGTGGTGCAAATAAATGGATAAAAACACACAAAATGGCTCATTTTTAATAGAAAAAGTGAATGTGGACTGGATTTTTTTAATCTTTATTACAGTCTTGGTCATGTCAAACATCAGTAAAAAAATTGACTTTATTGCATTATTAGTTTTTGCACAGCACTGGATTTTCATTTTTTCTCCCTAATGTGTTGTTCGTGGCCATTTTTGTCCCATAGACTTCCATTATAACCACATTTTTTGACTGCACAATTGTGATTGATTGATTGTTGGTGGTTTACCAACAATCAAGAATGCATGATTATGTAGTGCCATGGCTGTGCAGTCAAAAAATGATTTTAATTTCATAAAAAATGAAAATCCAGTGCCGTGCAAAAAGTAATAATCAAATAAAGTCAATTTTTTTACTGATGTTTGACATGACCAAGACTGTAATAAAGGTTACAAAAAATCCAGTCCACATTCACATATATATATATATATATATATATATATATATATATATATATATATATATATATATATATATATATATATAGCAGCTCAATGTATGTGTTAACTAATAATAATTGATCGTTGAAATGTTTAAGTAGACGTATTCAATTAATGTCATTTTATGAGCAAACATGTTTAAACTACTTGATATGAGTTTACCTATTCAGAATCATTTTATTTTGAAGGGCACAAGAGTTTTTCATTTTCTTTGTATTTTATTGTAACAACTTATATTGCAACATGATGAAAATGAATTATTGAGCTTTTACATTTGCTTTAGCATTAGCTATGGCTATAGGATATAGTTCATTCTGTATTCGTCTGGTGTGATTCTAATTCAATTCAATTCAATTCAGTTTTATTTATATAGCGCATATTACAATCAGACATTGTCTCAAAGCACTTCACAGGAACCCCCCTAAGAGCACTGTGGCAAGGAAAAACTCCCTTTAAGAGGAAGAAACCTTGAGCAGGACCCGTCAACTTAAGGGGGAACCAGTCCTGCTGCTAGTCAGAGAGGATGAGGGAGAGAGAGAGAGAGAGGGAGAGAGAGGATGAAGGAGAAAGAGAGAGAGAGAGAGAGAGAGAGAGAGGAGCAAACATGATACAAACATGGTACAGTACAGAGCAAACATGACAGCAAGATGAAACAGTGATTATATTGTAATAGATATCTATATATATCATCAGTCCATAAGTAGGAATAGTAATTTGATAGCAAGGATGAGCAGCAGGGGCTAGTGAAGTCGATGAGCACAGGAGAGATCAGGGGCCGGACTGCAGGTCAGCATGCAGGTCTTGAGACCTGCAAAGAGAGAGAGCAAGAGCGAGGCACAGAACTACGAGGAAGACAGTTAACACAGATTATGAGACGATATTACCCAGTATGATCCAGACTAAGGAGAGTGGAGGAGAGGTCAGAGGGTGAGGGGGAAACTGCTCAGAGGATCGTGTTTGTGCCCCCCGACAACGTAGAGCAAGAGAGACTTCACGGGCCGGACTGCAGGTCATCATCCAGGTCTTGAGACCAGTGTGAGCCAGACTAAGGAGAGAAAAGGAGAGGTTAGAGGGTGAGAGGGAAACTGCTCAGTGGATCATGTTTGTGCCCCCCGACAACGTAGGCCTAGAGCAGCATAGCTGTGCTACACACTAGGTCTAAGGCTAACTGTACGCCTTACTAAACAGAAAAGTTTTAAGTCTAGTCTTAAAGGTGGAGGCAGTGTCTGCCTCTCGGACCCAGATTGGTAACTGGTTCCATAATACGGTGCCTGATAGCTGAAAGCTCGTCCTCCCATTCTACTTCTATGAATCCTAGGAACTACTAGTAAACCTGCACTCAGAGATCTGAGTGTCCTATTAGGAACATATGGTACAATCAGGTCCTGCAGATACAATGGAGCAAGTCCATGAAGAGCCTTGTAGGTTAGAAGAAGGATCTTGAAGTGTATTCTTGAGCCCACTGGGAGCCAGTGAAGAGACGCTAGGACAGGAGAGATATGATCCCTTTGGCTGCTTCCTGTCAGAACTCTAGCTGCTGCGTTCTGGATCAGGTGCAGACTGTTGATGGAGTAATGTGGACATCCTGACAATAAAGAGTTGCAGTAGTCCAGTCTTGAAGTGACAAAAGCATGGATGAGCTTTTCAGCATCACTCTGAGAGAGGATGCTCCTGATCTTAGTAATATTATGCAGGTGAAAGAAAGAAGTCTTGGAGACCTGTTTAATATGAGAGACAAACAACATGTCTTGGTCAAAGATAACTCCAAGGTTCCTCACAGTCGTACTGGAGGCCAAGGTAATTCCATCCAGAGAGAAAGTACTATCTGATAAACTAGTTCTGAGATGTTTAGGTCCAAAAACAATGACCTCAGTCTTGTCCGAGTTTAATAGTAAAAAGTCGGAGGACATCCAGTCCTTTATGTCCTTTAGACACGCCTGTAGTCTGACTAGCAGCTCCGTTTCTTCAGGCTTCATGGATAAATACAGCTGGGTATCATCAGCATAACAATGAAAGTTTATGCCGTGCTTCTGGATGATGTTTCCTAGAGGGAGCATGTAGAGGGTGAACAGGATCGGTCCGAGCACAGAACCCTGTTAACCTGCAGTCTCTCACACATCTGTGATCAATCCACCAATCAGGCTCTGCACTATATCAATCCTGGTTCATAGGCCAAAACTTTTATAGTCAGGTTTATAAATATTGGAACAATGATGAGCTTTTGTCCTTGAATTTGTAATGAAACATTCAAAGTGTGAGCTCAGTCAAGACTTTCTGCTTTAATTCAAGGATTTCAATCAACTCAGAGTATGTTGACTTTGAGTTAAGCAGGTGAGTATAAAAAAAAGCCATCATCACAACTCGGGAGGACACCAAGGATAACAATCTGGCCTTCTTGGACTGCACAGTACATATTGAGGAGGACAGGAGCCTCAATGTGGAAGTGTACAGGAAACCCACACACACGGACCAGTACCTGTTGTTTGATTCACACCACCCACTGAAACACAAACTGGGAGTCATCAGGACCCTGCAGCACAGAGCACAACTGTACCCACCAGCTCAGAGGGCAAGAAGAAGGAGCAACACCACATCAGGAAGGCCCTGCAAATCTGTGGCTACCCGAAGTGGGCACTCATCAAAGCCACAAAAACAAGACCCCCCAACAACAAGAAGAAGGACAACAACCGGCGGAGAAAGAACATCTCCATTCCATATGTGTCAGGAGTATCAGAGAAACTCTGCAGGATTTTCAACAACCATGACATACCGGTCCATTTCAAACCTATGACAACACTGAGACAGAGACTGGTTCACCCGAAGGATAAGATTCCCAGGGAGAAACACAGCAATGTGATATATGCAGTCCAGTGCAGTGAGGAATGCTCTGATCTGTACATTGGAGAAACTAAACAACCACTCCACAGAAGAATGGCTCAGCACAGGAGAGCCACCTCCTCAGGACAAGACTCAGCTGTTCACCTCCACCTCAAAGACAAAGGACACTCCTTTGAGGACAACAATGTTCACATTTTAGACAGGGAGGAAAGGTGGTATGAAAGAGGAGTCAAGGAAGCCATCTATGTTAAGCTGGAAAAACCTTCCCTTAACAGAGGTGGTGGCCTCAGACATCATCTTTCTACCACATACAAAGCAGTGATTCCATCCATTCCCAGGAAGTTTGCACATATTCACAGCAAGAACAAAGGGCTGTCAACCAGTCCCCCTCCGGCAGTTTCATAGTCGTTAGCCAGTCGTTAGACACACCTGGCCCAGTCAGCCAGAACATCACAGGTAAGTATGGAAACATTTAGTGCTATTGTTTGTAAGTTTTTTTAAGTTTTACCCAGACCCACCCACATAGGTCTGTAACCACATATAAACCATGTTTCCCCACCAAACAGTTAGAACTGATGAAGCTGCTTGGATGAGCAGCGAAACGTCTTCAAGAAAACTCTACATGTCCAGACGCCTTGCTTCAATCTTCTCTACGTATGATGACCTGGATGACTGAGAATTTTCATCAACATCATCACAATGCACCATGGGCACTACACACTGCAAAAAAGAGGTTCACCTACTTTTCTCTTTAAAAGTTAGTCATAGAGTTAGTTTGAACCACAGGTTTCAAGATATGTTTTATAAAAAAGTAACACAGCTGCAGCGGCAAAGTGAAAGAGGTGAAGTGAGAGAATTTAATGCTCATGAGTGTGGAGGTTTAGTGTTTTATTACTCCTAATATACTACAGGTGAAAACAAAAAAATCATTTTAATGTAGGTTCAGCTCCCTCCATGTAAAAGCAGCTAAAACTGAAATATGAAAATATAATTAAATCAGTTTAGCATATGTGTACCTCACTTTAATACCTTTGACATATAGCCTTCTAAAAAGTAAGTAGTGTGGCATGGGTGGATTGTATTAATTATTGGAACAATATTAAAAACAAACAAAAATGTGGGACAAAAAGGGGTTACCCTTCCCTCCACCTCCATACTGTTGACGTCTCTGCGCTCTACAGCCACAGACAGATTGGTAGTGATATGTGAAGCTTCATAAACATAGCTTTGTGTACACTTCAAGTGTATGACTTCATCACATCTGCGCTATAGATGCAGACAGATGCTGTCAGAACCAAGCCTCAATAATGTCCCAGCCATTTGGGATTTGACAACAAAAATGACAATACCATTTTGTTTGGTTACCAGACACCTGCACCCTCCCACACACACAGAAGGTAATATCTCAGCACGGTGTTGTCAGGTGACATCATAGAGCAGTTTTAATTTATTTTCTCATTCTTTTAGCAGCCTTTTAGCAGCAAACCCTGCTCTTTTGTATGAAGGAAGATGCAATAATTACCCAATACATCCTCTGAGGCCACCTCTCTGCCAAAACCACGTATTGGGTTGCTAATAGCTTTTATCAAGTGATGTACATGGTGATGGGAACAGCCGTCTACAGACGCCGATGCATTAATATTTACTAGCCTTGAGGGGGTCAAGGCGGAATGGATCAGGCCATCTTCAATAAAACATGTCACCACCAAAAGCAGCTATGCCATAGCCACGTCAGGATTTACGGTGGGAGTGCCATTTATTAATCTTTGGGCTGTGTTTTTTTGTGTGTGTATGTGTAAAATGAAGCCAGCGGTCATAGCAGTTTAATGGGAATGCTGTAATCCACTTTATCCCAGGGTACATGGGATAAATCAATACACTATAAAGTTCTGGTTTTGGTTACTTTGTGGCCTGAAACATGACTGTAAAAAATGATCAAGAGTGGCATATGGGGCGGGGGGTGTAAAAGCTTTTAAGCAGAATACCTGTGCACGATATCAAAGTTTTATAATGCAAGGCTTTCAGACGTTACATTAAAGCGTTAACAAGATCAAAGTGCTCACCATTATCCAAATGGGGTGTAGAGGGACTTCATTGATTTCTGCCAGAGAACATAGGTAGGTACATCATTTACTGAATTAGCAGGCAGGTAACACAAGTACAAAGACACAGGGGACTATATCTACAAGGTGAAGGAGACACAGGTTGAACCGATGATAGCCAACCACAGTGAAGGAAAAAACACAAGGACTGGAAGTACCAAAATAAAACAGGAAATTTAAACAAATGGTGGGTACACAAGACCTTACAGCTCACAGTGCATGTTAGAGCCAATGAGGATCATGAGGTCAAAGGAACTGCCTGAAGAGCTCAGAGACAGAATTGTGGCAAGACACAGATCTAGCCAAGGTTACAAAAATCTTCTGCTGCACTCAAGAGAGAGAATTTCCTAAGAGCACAGTGGCCTCCATAATCCTTAAATAGAAGACGTTTGGGATGACCAGAATCCTTCCCTGAGCTGGCTGCCTGGCCAAACTGAGCTGTCGGGGGAGAAGAGCCTTGGTGAGAGAGGTAAAGAAGAACCCAAAGATCACTGTGGCTAAGCTCCAGAGATGCAGTTGGGAGATGGGAGAAAGTTGTAGAAAGTTAACCATCACTGCAGCCCTCCACCGGTCAGAGCTTTATGGCAGAGTGGCCCGACGGAAGCCTCTCCTCAGTCCAAGACACATGAAAGCCTGCATGGTGTTTGCTGAAAAAAAACACCTGAGGGACTCCAAGATGGTAAGAAATAAGATTCTCCGGTCTGATGAGACCAAGATAGAACTGGCCTTAATTCTAAGCAGTATGTGTGGAGAACCAGGCACTGCTCATCACCTGTCCAATACAGTCCCAACAGTGAAGCATGGTGGTGGCAGCATCATGCTGTGGGGGTGTTTTTTCAGCTGCAGGGACAGGGCGACTGGTTGCAATCTTTTTAATAAATCTGCAAAAATGTCAACAATTCTGTGTTTTTCTGTCAATATGGGGTGCTGTGTGTACATTAATGAGGAAAAAAATTAACTTAAATGATCTTAGCAAATGGCTGCAATATAACGAAGAGTGAAAAGTTTAAGGGGGTCTGAATACTTTCAGTATCCACTGTATAGATCTGACATGCAGCAGTTGGTCCTCGTGTGTAAATCTAGTACTTGTGCCTTGTGGACAGACTAAGAAGATCCTGTTTTACGGGCTGACAGCAGGACATCTTTGCCTCTGTGACCAGAGCAGACCCACATATTGCCTCCATGTTGGGGAGAAATGAGTAGATCATGTGGCAGTATACGTCCTAGTATGTAGCAGGTGATTTAGAATACAGCCTCTGCACTCTTAAGTCTGATTTATACTTTGAATTGAAGGAGTACCCATTGCAGGAGACGACGGCGTCGTGAACCCTCACTTCTGCATTGCTCCACCGGTTGTATTTCTTGTTGCTGTGTAAATAGGAGCTTCTTCAGTTTAGTTATCATTAAAGTCTCTGGTTGACTGGTTAGCTTCCGGCACATCCATACCAACATTCTTTGAAACTTCGTTCCAAGACTTCTGTGCCATCTGGCAGTCTTTGTAATGTGGTAAGGATGAGTTCCTCACTTCTTAGATGAGTCATTCCTCTGGTCCATAATCATGTACAAGTTTTAAAAATGTGTGGCACAGTGCCACCAATCACAGCATTTGCGGTCTGCATCGCCTCAACATGTAGTTACAGTATTTTGGATGTGCGCATCAAACCAACACATAGGGCTCTGCGGGTACTCAGAAGTATAAAACAGGCTTTTATCATACGATTTGTTGTGCTGGTTGGATAAAATAAATACATTCCTGGAGATATTTGACCTGTGACCTGACCTGAACCGAGTTTTAGGATTAGATTCTTATAACCATTGTGGTATTTCCTAAGAACAGACAGTTGATAACTTCCCCACAGGGATTAATAAAGTAATTCTTAATCTTAATCTTAATCCTTATATGGAGGCAGTTCAATCGTCATCCCTGCTCAAGACTATTTGTAAATGTCATTTTTATTTCCATATTTTTCTCTAAAATTATTGATTTATATGATCACATTAATGTTTATTCATTACAGCCAACTGGATGATAAAGTCTCCTGTAAGATTTATATTCATTATGATGATATTACACCTTACTTTAAGTCCACATGGAGCATGAGATCCATGTAAAAATATACACTCACCAACCAGTTTATGTGCACCTTGCTAGTACCAGGTCGGACCTCCATTAGCCTTCAGAACTGCCTTGATTCTTGGTGTCATAGATTCAAGAAGGTGCTGTAAACATTTCTCAGAGATTTTCCTCCATATTACATGACATTATCACACAGTCATTGGTGATTTGTCAGCTGCACATCCATGATGTGAATCTCCCATTGCTCCACATCCTAAAAGTGCTCTATTGTACATAGACCTGGTGACCTTGGAGGAGTTTGAATGGATGATGTTACCGCTAGCATTAGCATTACGCTACAAAACAGAGAGGCCGGCAGTCAGGAAGTAGAGAAAAGGAGATAGCTTTACTATAAAGAAGGCGTCGCTAGCAGAAGTTGCAACATCTCATCATACACACATACATGGTGAATATATTTATGCCATTTTCTTTTGAGTAGATGTACCTTACAAAAGCTGTTATTTTGCATGTTGAAGCAAGACTTTGACAAGCTGCTCTGATACACATGGTCAAACCAAGAAGATGCTAATGTGACAATTCATTTAAAAAAAAAAAGCCAAGTTATTAAAAAAATCCAGTCGCAAATGTGCACCAGTAAAAATCTACACTTTGCAGCATTTTCAAATGAAGGAAAACACAATAGTTTTTTTTTCTCCATGAAAAGGTAAGCAAAAAAAGAGACGCCGGGCACTGTGCACACCTCAATGTGCACCAACAAGCAGACATGAAAAAAAACAAAGATGCATATTTCTCTTTTCTTTGTAGCCAGTTTTCCCACCTTGATTCCCTTTGTTGGGAAAGAGGAAGGCCATGTGAGTAGAATAGGATGCAGAAAACAGACCTAACCTGAAGTATGATCTCATCAATGTGTCTGTGCTCAAACAAAAAACCTGCTGAGGTCACACCAGAGTCAGAGTGCACTGCAAATAAATGGCATCAGAGAACTCACCCATCAGAAGTTTCTGCAGAAACAGAGGGGGGGGGGGGGCATGAGAGTTTGGGGAAGGAATATATAATGCTGTGTTTCATTGCAAAGATCACCTTTGATCAAATTGGAGAACGTCACAAATCTTTCAAAGATTTAGCACAATTTTTGCACCAGATATTTAATGATGCATTGACATAATTATATGTTAAGCAACTACAAGATGTCAGTTGTTTCTGATAATGTGATTAATAAGTTCTGTTTGTGTGTGCACTGCTTAAGCACCGCGTTCGTGTCCACAAGGGCATTGCGCACTTGATGCACTTTTTATAGATCAACCTAGAAATCAGCAGCAGAAACTGTATCTAATTGGACAAATACTGTCACTGTGATCTGTCTCCTCTTGGATTTCAACTGGTTTTAAAGGTAGGGTAAGAGATTTTGAAAACTCAGTGAGAGTCAGCCAGATTTCAAAAGTAATCACATGCCCCTTTCTCTCGGAGCTCACCCTGAAGCCACGCCTCCCAACCAGTCTGTGACTTCGCCATCATGCATGTACCTCTCTGGTGTGCGCAGAGCAGGGCAAGAGCAGCCAACCAGCCAACTCTAAGCGCAGGTGCGCCTCGTAGGATTGGCTGATGTTTTTAGCATTTTTATAGCTTCCACAGGTGATTAATATTTTTCGTTTTAAAGCGAAACTGACAAACTAATCGGAATTGTAAAGAGAAGTTACACCTATTTAACAAAAAGTGCATCAGAATGAAATCTCCTACCCTACCTTTAAGTATAGTTAAGAAAACATTTGAAAAATAAGCTGAATCTGTTGTCATATTTGTCAATAACATTTTTTTAACTTTGTGAAGTTGTGCCAGATGCTGCTCAATTGAAGGGAAGTATTTGCAGACTCCCACTGCACTGATATCAGAATACATTGTAGTGCATATTACCTAAACAAGTGATGGGTAACATATAAATGATTAACCCTGTGAACATGTGCCAATGGTGCACAGGATTGGAGGTTGGAATTTCCCATCTTTGTATTCCCAAATGCTGCCTGTCATAGTTAATTCAATTAAATATAACTATGGGTGAGGAGGGGTAGAAACTCACTTGCCTCCCCCCAGAGGCTGCATGAGGAACTGCAGGTTTGGAGTTTTCCTAGGAAAATCCTGATTTACAAATTGCCTCAAACACATCGTTATGACTATCAACTGGTACTGGACTGGTGCCACATTAAGGTAGGTACATGATATATTATCATATTTATATATATTTATTATTATCTAGTGGGAGAACTTTAAATGTAGATATTACAAGTTATCAAATAGCACCTGAATGCATCATTAATATCATAATGGCACAAAAAAAGTCAATCTTTCAGTTGGTGACATCTGAAATGAGACACAACACTACATGACCATAGGTGAAAGGAATTATTGGAAAAGGGAGATTGTTAATACCTCAGTGAATGCGTGTTTTCAGGCCTATTAGCAGTTTGTGTGCGTCCGTGGGTATACTGCAGGAGCACTTCTCTCACTTCTTATTTACATCATCTAACATATTCCATTCACAATAAAGAATCCAAACCATCATCATCATCAAACAAGTGACTGCAACAGCCAGTTCCATATATTACACTGTCAAAAGCAACAGGCTGAAGGGTGATTCCTTTTCAGAGTGCAAATGTTAGTCAAAGCTACAATACAAAGGTGCATGACAGACTAAAAATGCACCATTTAATTGGTGGATACAGATTTGTGACTCTTTGTTTTCTCTTTTCAGATAAAGCATTTTTTTTGGAAGGTGGGGGGAAATCAAGTTTGAAATATTTACAAAGATAAGAGATTTTCTTTCATGGCCTACATGTACAGAATATGTGCCAAATAATCAATAATATTAAGTTGTCTGTGGCGGAAATGTTATGTTACATAAACAAACACGGTAAAACAACATGAGTACGAGAAGAGCAGCACAATGAACAGAGAAACATGGATGGATATCAGTTGTGTTGTCTTGTTTACAGCAGAAAAGCCAGCTGCTACAAAAATATCGTGAACGTAATGTTCTGTTAGTACAGAAGAGGATTAGTCATGTTTTCTTCTTCTAAGATTTCTGATTGTATTTTCACATTCAAGTCGTTTCTGAGGGGGGAAAAGAGGCAGAATTCTGAGGAATAAAGTCAAAATTCTGTGGTTACAGTTAAGATTCTGGCAACAATCTCAGATTATAATCATAATGAAGACAGAATTCTGGGCTAAAAGTCAAAATTATCAGACTAAAGTTAGAATGCTGACATCGCTCTCAAGTCGAAAAATTGAGATTAAAGTAAGAATTCTAACAAATAATCTCAGATTAAAGTCATAACATGGTAGAATTCTGAGATTAAATTCAGAATGCTGACACAAATCTCAAATTATATTTGAATGCTGAGTGATGATTAGAATGAAGTCAGAATTTTGAGATTGATGTTAGAACTCTGACATCAATATCAGATTAACGTCATAATAAAGTTAGGATTTCAACGTCAAAGTCAGATTATGTCATTTTAATGTCCCCCATTGACCCTAATCCTCTTCTGTATTCCAAAGCAAATAATAACAGATTCTGGAGAACGTTTAGTTTGGCTATTTCTGGTATGCAACAACAAAGAAAACGTGTATATAACAATTATTAAATTAAGGACTAATATATTAATACTATCCACATCATGTAATAAATAGAAATATAAAATAAATATTTGAAATACAAGGTGAACCTAACCGTAGTTAAGATCTGTTTGATTTGAGGATTTAATAGTGCTGTTTGAGTAGCAAGTGACTACAGTGAGCGCCAAAACGATCAGGCGATTCCAACGAGCACTCCGTCAACATGTAGTAAAAAATAAAAAGAGACTGTTGACAGTCAGTCCGCTAACAGAAGGATGGCATGAGGAATCTGCAAGTCAAATACTGAGCGTACATCCTTCTCCTTTTTACTCTTCCTCTGCAAAAATAATAATTAAGCTGATACGTTTCATTTCAAAGGTGGCTGTGAATTCAATGTATATATTTTCATGCTATAAATCTTCATTTAATTCAAGTATTCTAACAATGTCTCTTTTTTATCTGTGATGATTAACAAATTGATTGAGTTTATAAAAATTAGAAGGAAGGAAGGAAAGAGGTGTGTAGACCCCTCAGTGAAGGTGGGTTCAGACTAAACACACAGAATTTCAGAGGCAGACAGCAGTGCAAAGACAGGAGAGGACACAAATATAAGACATGGCATGTCCGGGTGAGCATTTGTTTTTGAAGCTTGATGTGTATGATACAGTGGAAGTAGCTAACATCTGTATGTTAGTTCCTTTGAGAATTGTGTGTGTGGCCGAATTAATGTGAGTAAGTCTGAACACATCTTACGGATCACAGCTGCATTCATGTTTTATGGAAAAGAACACGCACGTTAGCTTCTATAACCTGAAAACATACATAAAATATAAAATAAATGAAAAACTTCAATGCAGGAATCCTGGTATTACCAAAGAATATGCACAAATTGTCATATTGCTGTGTCTCATTTTGGATACTTCCATTAGCACACCACAGTATAGTGGGTACAAACTCAAACGTGTTAGTTGAGTTGAGTTAAGTTAAGTTAAGTTAAGTTAAATTAAGTTAAGTTAAGTTAAGTTAAGTTAAGTTTCTTGCTTCCATTCATCATGGTGCTTGTTTGGACAATAAGCTAGCTACAAGGGTAGCTACTCTTAAAAACCTGTGTACACTTTGTGTGTGTGTGTGAAGTTAGTAGTGTTGTCTCAAATTGAATAGCTAATTTTAATTGTAAGTGACAATAGGAGGATATAAGTAGCTAAACTATGATAATCTATAAACTAATGCTAGCTACCATGTTACCAGTCATTGTGCACTGCTAAATAAACATGTCGATGACTTCCATCTGACAAATGCATGATGAAAAATGTTTAAAAATCATTTAACATAGAAAGTAACATTATATAGTATACCTTTTTTGAAACTATGACAGTTACATCTACTGCTACATAGCTAAGATGGTGACCATAGTTACCAGTGTGAATGGAAATACACAATTTGAGACGCAGTATAGATCAAATGCCACGTTTTTCTTCAAAAACACAAATGTAACAATTCATGTGAAACAAAGACTTTTAAAACAACCAGGCGCCAACATGTGTTCCCATTTGACATGAATGCAGCATTAGCCTGCATGCTAACTAGGGAATTGTGATCTACTGTTGTTTCTCAAGCAAAACTAATGTTCCTGTCAGTCGCCTTCCCATTTCTCTTGCTCTAAGTTTACTATCATGCTCCAAAATATTTATTTGTTTTTTTTTTTAGAAAAAAAAAACATGGGATTCGTTAACATAGCTTGCTGCTTCTGCAGGGAATGGCTTTTCACACAGAGGCCATTTTAAACATCTGCTCTACAACATTAGATAAGAGGTAAGAAAAACTACCACATCATAGTTCAAGGCAAAGTGAATAAAAGCGTGTGACTTAGTCTGTGAGTGCTAAAAAACAAACAAACCCACAATGTGTACTTAATCCCAAAAAACAACAAAACAACATGGTATGGAGGAGGTGATAGTGCATAGTTTTGCAGGGCACTAACAACATGTGCCAGGACTGTATACAGCATCCATTAAGATTCAATGACAGTCTACCAGCTGTGGAAAAAACGAAAATCTTTCATTGCGTTAAATATCAATATGATAAACATTATCTGCCGGCATCCTGTTGAGATTGATGGTTAGAAGCTGATACGTTACAGGACGGGGCCAGTGTGTGTGTGTGTGTGTGTGTGTTTGTGTGTGTGTGTGTTGGTATATAACTTCTGTGTATACTTTTACTGGGATGCTGCACAGAAGTATGAGGGCCATGTCAGGAAGGACAGCAGGGAAAATGATTGGAGCAGAAACCAACCCAAAAAACAAAACAAAAAAAACAAAAAAAAAATCTGTAAAGAATGCCTCCAAATGCTAAAAGCTGCCCTGAAGGCACACTTCAAGTCTGTGTGGGGGTAAAGGGCAGGCAGAGCGCAAGAGGAAAATGTTCACTTTGTCCACAAACATCACTTCAAAAAGGGCCGTATTCTCAGAGCTGAAAACATAAATGAAAGGCTTGTGGTCTAATCCTCCGTTTCATATGTGCAGAGAGGCCTACACAGTCTCCAGACAGGCCCTGCTGCTGTTCCCTCATTACATAATGTGTGTCATATATTCATATCATTGTGTGTGTGTGTATGGTTGTATGGTGCTGTGGTTTGCTCGTAAAACCCTCTCGATCAGAAGGACGCTACTGAGTCCGTCTCCCACCCACCCCACCTCCACCCCCTCCTCCAAGCGGACCGCTACGCCAGTGAGTAGATGGCGTTGACGGGCGAGGTGGCCTCGGAGCTTTCGTTGCCCTCTGTCTCATCCTTGTCCTTCTTCACCGTGTATTGGCCGATGAAGGAGCCGTCCTCGTTGAACTGGCCGTCTCCGCCCTCCCCGTAGTCCACCAGGCTGTCGTCGCTTTCCTTCACGTTGCCGTCCAGCGAAGTTTGGCTGCCCTGCAGGGGCTTGTTGTCCTCGTCACTGCTGCAAAAAAAAAATCAAAGTACAATGTTAAAATAATAATAGCAGAGCTTTTGTGAAGGAGTGTCAGCAGACCAGGACCCTGTCACTGGTGGTTAAAAAGAAGGTTAAAGGTTATGGTGAATTTACATATTTTTGATTCTTCATTTTTTTTTTTTTTTTTGTTTAAAGAATAGCTTTGAATGTTTCCAACTCCATACTAATGCAGTGCTCACACGCTTTTGGAATCCTGTTAATATCTGTGTTCATGCTCTCCGTCTGTCTTATCCCATTACACAATAGGCAGGGTTTTCAGCTGGATCAGCTTCAAAGCAAAAGTCTCCCTGCTGCCTTTTAAAACATTAGTTTTATTAAGATTAAGTTTTTCAAGATAACTGAACTATGAAAAAGAATTCAAAACAATTACTGTATTTTCCGGACTATAAGTCGCACTTCTTTTCATTCTTTGGCTGGGAATGCGTTTTAACGAAATTCTATCTTCTGATTGGTCGCTAAACGTCGCAGAACGCATATGATCGCACAGTAGTCTGCTTTTTACTGTTTTATAGGCCAGTTTATAGGAATTTCTGTGCGGTGAAGCTAATCATTTCTCTGCATGAGAACTTGTTGAAATGCATGTCTCACTCAATGCGTGAGACTTGTGAGCACTGCAGCTGCACCACTAAGAGTAATTCAAGAGGCAACGTAATGCTAAAAACATAGTGATTACGTATATTTAGGAATCGAGAAGTGATTTTCAGCCATATTTCTGACATTACCATAATATAAATGCTGCTGTCTGTAGCATGTGAGTACTGCTTTAAAGTAGAGGAAGAAAAACATTCAAAGCTATGCTTCACAAACACTTGATGCACTTGTATAATGTACTGAAAATGCATATAGATTTATATTGCAGAAGACTAAAGCAGCATCACAACATGTCATCATGTTTCGTGTCAGGAATGTAATTCTGCATAGTTGATATACGTATCAACCCAGGCAGTGATTACACTTCCACACCACACCTTATTTTTTTAACATACAGTATCTATTATTTCCATTTTCATTTGCATACACATGCTGCATGATGGCCATATTCTGACATGAGATCTAAGCAGGAAAAACCGCCCACTGCATTCGCTTGATCTCACTTCACAGCATGGCTGCGTGTCTCCTAGTTGAGGGGGGAGCACATCTTCATGCATATAGGGACAAAGAGCTCTATACTAGCATTAGCTTTCTTATCTTTCTTATCAAGCCAGTAGCATCACAGCAGGAAGTGCATTTTTAAAGGATGCAAAAGTCAGATATTTATTTTTCTGCTGGATTTCTCGTCTCTCTCTCGTTTCATGTCTGTTTGTTGAATTTCAAATTCCTTAAAAGTCCTCTGGGAGGCCTGAACCCTACACTGTGGCTAGTCAGACTCATCATGCTTCATGCCCATGTTACATCATTAGAAAAGCTATACATGTTAATAAAGAGGTTTCATTAAAAACAAACAAACAAACAAACTAAATCCAGGATTAGTTTTTGCATCCAGAAGGAGAAAAATGCAGTGAGAGGAAATAAAATCACACTCTTTTAGAGCAAAGACGAATTTCTAACAAGGTGCAGAGATGAAAGGATGTTAAAGCACGGTCATGACAGTCAGATTCAAGCATAAAGAGCATCAATGGTTATGTGTATTCCTCCTAATGAGACCAAAGGTATAAGGACAGAATATCTGTTGTATGGCCCAGTATACTGCCCCCCTGGATTGTTTCTCACACAAAACCACCAAGGAAATCCTTCTTGCTAATGGACAGATCAAAGCTAGCCAGTAGCTTTTAGCATGGTGGTACATGATTTAGCTATTTCTGAGAAAAAGTATGAACATCCTGTAGTCACAATAGGTCAGAGGTAGTCAACTACGTTTGTCCAAGGGCCAGAATTTTTCTCGGCATACACTATGAGGACCAGAAGTATTATTTGATATACTAATGTATTTATTTTCCTTCCAAATTTATACACTGGAAAACCACTTTTGCAATTTTAATATTAAGGCTTCGTATTTGACAGGCTGTTGTGGGGGAGGCCTATATTTTTGACACATTTAAGACAGTGGATGACAGCGACATCACAGAGAACATGAAGAAATTTGGCTGAGACTGATGACTTTGGATTCATTGGATCATCTCTGACCCATTCACTATTAGATCAGGTAGAGAGAGCTACGTTCTCAGAAATGAAATGCATGAGAGGAACCCACAGTCTTTGGAGGACTGCTTGCACATCAGCCTGACAATAGATAAAACATGCGACACAACAGAGGAAGTGTTAAATGAGAGCCACCAATTTAATGCCATTTTAGATTGAAGATGTGCTGGTGCAGCTGTAGCTCAGCCTATTAAGAGCGTTTGATCACTAGCTGTGGTTCAATCCAACCCTGGCTGTATGTCGAGAAACAGTTTTTACTCCAACCTAGGCTAATCCTGAATTCAGGGCCGGATGGAAAGCTCATGACAGGCAGTACTCCCTCACAGGACCCTGATTGATCCAAACCAACTGTGGTTCAGCTGTGAACACACAGCTTGAAGCCTGGCGACATCTGTGCGACCCATTATGTTGTTTCTTTTGTTTGTGTGTGTTTAGATATTACCATGTCACCTGATCTCCTGGTATTTTGAGTGGAACTTTCACTTTAACATGAACATATGGCACTACTGTAGTAATAAAACAGCATCATTACAATTAAACGTTATTACATCTCATAAAGAGCCTTTTGTTACACCAAACACCTGCATATTAAAGCGCTCTCAACCTCCGAGTTAATATTTCATTTTACATCCACTATGCTGGCACACTGTCCGCACAGTAAAACAGTTTTATTGTCTAACTGAGGTATAAGAGATATGCTGCACAGAAGGTGACTCTGTGGTTTGATATCGTCCAGGAGTAGAATAGAAGGACATCTCTCTATGCACCAGTGCCACTGAAACACTTCAAGATTGCATCTATTACAGATAATTAAATCTGACCAAGAGGTCGAGGCTTTCTCAAAAAGGCCTGCTGCGCTCCTGTCTGCCGAGCCCGCTTTTATTTGTTCAGTGTACTGCACCAGGAACTCAGTGAGCCAGAAGGCATTAAAGAGAGCCCTTTATTTGTGTGACTTCAGTATGAAAAGAGCACAGAGTCAGGAATGAACCAATTATCTGATTAGCTGATTTTTTTCTGCAAAGGTGAGAAAAGTAAGTTAGACAGCATAATAACGCTCATATCAGAAGAATCGCCTGAAAATGACAGATTACAGGCCACTGTTTTCTATTAAACATGCTTCCATTGGATGGGTATATTTATAAGGATTAATATGCATAGTAAAGGAAAATTACATTTTCTTGACTAGACTACATTCAGTTTTGTCAACATATTACTTGCTGGCGATGCAGACCTTGTTGGCTCTAACTGGTATTATGCACGTACTGACACTGTATGCGCAGGACTTCAGCTCCTACAGGAGACATGTGCTCCTCTGGACAGACATTGTTTGTGTTTTTTTTTTAAAAAAAGATATTATTCTTTCAAGTGGTCTTTGTGCCAATGTGGGAAATACATTCTAAAAGTGACACCGACTTAAAGTGGGATGCATGGAACTGAAAGCTAGTCATGAGAAAGATGGGTAAGATAAACTAAAGAAACAGATAGTTATAAAATAATCAATAAAGTTAAAAGAAAGAAAAAAAAACAGAACAGAATTGTTACCCTTGACTTCCTGAATATGTCCTGAAATATGTTGTAAGTCAGAATTAAAAAAAAAGGTTCATGTCAGGATTAGCATCCCAAGATAAAGATCAGAATTCTGTGGGGGAAAAAAGCCAAAAATACCTAGTTTAATCTTCAAATTCTAAACAGACTACTTTAGCACATCCAGAGCCTGAGGCAGAAACCCTGGGTTAACATCCATCCATCCATCATCTAGTAACCCTGCTTTGTCCTGCAGTGCAGGGTCACAGGGGGCTGGAGCCTATCCCAGCTATCAATAGGTGGGAGGCAGGGTACACCCTGGACAGGTCACCAGTCCATCACAGGGCCTGGGTTAACAAAGAAAGCTTATATCCACCAAGCATCTCACACAAAGACATCCATCAATGCTCTGCTCAACTTGTTTTGTAGTGCAGCCCTGTGGTGTTGGAAGATGAGCTCTAAGACCTGCAACTTACAGGAATCCTGTGTTCAACAATATTAGGCAGGACTGGTCATCAGCTAATGTTGTGGCTCAGGCTCACAAACAATCTGGAGGATTAAAACCCAAGTGAACAAGTGTTAATGATAAACCCTTAGGAACAGGTGGTAATACTCTGGATTAAACCCCCAACTGACTCTTCTCATGTATGTCCATGTAGGTAAAGGTAAGTAGGTATTCTTTAGCATAAACAATGATGTTAACTGCTGTTCTGAGACAGAGAGTAAAACAAGAAGGAGAAAACTGAGGAAGCTCTGCACACACTTTGTATTAACATTTCCAGGTCAGAATGTTTTGGTTGGGTCCTCCAACTGTTTTTTTTTATTTATTTTTTTATGTTCTTTAAAGGTGTCAAATTGTGCTGAGCATAAATCACACTGCCTTTATGATATCACTCACCATCTCTCTGCCTTTTTGCACCTGGTGGTGGATGTTTTTTGTTTTTTTTAAATGTCAGCTAGTGGTAAAAGAAACAATATACACTCAACAAAAATATAAATGCAACACTTTTGTTTTTGCTCCCATGTTTCATGAGATGGACTTGAAGATCTAAACTTCATTCCAGATACACAATATTACCATTCCTCTCAAACATTGTTCACAAATCTGTCTAAATGTGTGATAGTGAGCACTTCTGCTTTGCTGAGATAATCCATCCCACCTCACAGGTGTGCCACATCAAGATGCTGATCTGACATCATGATTAGTGCACAGGTGTACCTCAAACTGCCCACAATAAAAGGCCACCCTGAAATGTGCATTTTGTTTCTGCTTTATTGGCGGTCTGGGGACTCAGAACCAGTCAGTATCTGGTGTGACCACCATTTGCCTCATGCAGTGCAACACATCTTCTTCGCATAGAGTTTATCAGATTGTCTATTGTGGCCTGTGGAATGTTGGTCCACTCCTCTTCAATGGCTGTGCGAAGTTGCTGGATATTAGTGGGAACTGGTGCACGCTGTCGTATACGCCGGTCAAGCACATCCCAAACATGTTCAATGGGTGACATGTCCGGTGAGTATGCTGGCCATGCAAGAACTGGGACATTTTCAGCTTCCAAGAATTGTGTACAGATCCTTGCAACATGGGGCCGTGCATTATCTTGCTGAAACATGAGGTGATGTTCATGGATGTATGGCACAACAATGGGCCTCAGGATCTCATCACGGTATCTCTGTGCATTCAAAATGCCATCAATAAAATACACCTGTGTTCTTCGTCCATAACAGATGCCTGCCCATACCATGACCCCACCACCACCATGGGCCACTCGATCCACAACATTGACATCAGCAAAGCGCTCACCCACACGACGCCACACACGCTGTCTGCCATCTGCCCTGAACAATGTAAACCGAGATTCATCCGTGAAGAGAACACCTCTCCAACGTGCTAGACGGCATCGAATGTGAGCATTTGCCCACTCAAGTCTGTTACGGCGACGATCTGGAGTCAGGTTAAGACCCCGATGAGGACGACGAGCATGCAGTTGAGCTTCCCTGAGGCGGTTTCTGACAGTTTGTGCAGAAATTGTTTGGTTATGCAAACCAATTGTTTCAGCAGCTGTCTGAGTGGCTGGTCTCAGACGATCTCGGAGGTGAACCTGCTGGATGTGGAGGTCCTGGGCTGGTGTGGTTACTCGTGGTCTGCGGTTGTGAGGCCGGTTGGATGTACTGCCATATTCTCTGAAACGCCTTTGGAGACGGCTTATGGTGGAGAAATGAACATTCAATGCACGAGCAACAGATCTGGTTGACATTCCTGCTGTCAGCATGCCAATTGCACGCTCCCTCAATGCTTGTGGCATCTGTGGCATTTTGCTGTGAGACAAAACTGCACATTTCAGGGTGGCCTTTTATTGTGGGCAGTTTGAGGTACACCTGTGCACTAATCATGATGTCAGATCAGCATCTTGATGTGGCACACCTGTGAGGTGGGATGGATTATCTCAGCAAAGCAGAAGTGCTCACTATCACACATTTAGACAGATTTGTGAACAATGTTTGAGAGGAATGGTAATATTGTGTATCTGGAATGAAGTTTAGATCTTCAAGTCCATCTCATGAAACATGGGAGCAAAAACAAAAGTGTTGCGTTTATATTTTTGTTGAGTGTAAATAGCCACAGGTGCTGCCTGCTGTGTTCCAAAACACCTGAAATATTTCCTCCTTCCTACGATGACTTACTCTAAATTACTGCATAATTATGTTTTTATGTTATTTAAATCTACCAAGTATCCAATTTAAAAACTGAATTTCTGAAGTAATAAATCCTAGAAACTTGTTTGATATGTGCATTGAAGGATGTATCACAGCAAAAAAACTCAAAACGATCTAGAGTAACAACCAGTCTGGTATCCCAGGAGTGAATACAATACACACAGGCAAAAAAAATCATTAGTCATCCAGGCCTTTATGTTAAGACATGCCTAAAGTTTGACTAAGCCGTCTGTTACCTTTATAGAAAGGAATAGCTGGGTGTCATCAGCATAATGATAATAATAATAATAATGCATTGGTCTTATATTGCGCTTTTCTGCTCTGTTGGGCAGGCACTCAAAGCGCTTACATTGAGATGCATTATTCTTTCACACCACATTCACACAGTGGCAGTGGTGAGCTACCAGTGGTAGCCACAGCTCCCCAGGGGGAGACTGACGGAGACGTGGCTGCCAAGGTGCGCCTACGGCCTCTCCGACCACCGCCGATCCGTTCATACGCATTCATACACCAGTGAGTGCACTGGAGGCAATGCGGGTAAAGTGCCTTGCCCAAGGACACACAACAATGACTAGGGAGGAGCTGGGGTCGAACCGCCGACCTTCCGGTTATTGGACAACCCTGCTCACCACTGAGCCACATGCTCTTAAATAACATTTTCCTGGAAAAGCATGAATAAAGTGTAATAGGAAGCATGTCCAAGCACCGAGCCCAGCGGAACTCCATCATCATAATTTAAACCCAAGATCATTTTTATTCCTGAAGATTCAGTGTAAATAAAATCTAACTAAACTAATGCACAAATATGACAAAAACACATTGTATTTCCAAACCTAAATTGATACTGTAGGATTCACAATTCTGTCCAATGTGCAGAAGGAGGAAAGGAGTAAGCAGAAGGAAACTATGCAGAGTTACTCTGCTTTCTAACTTTCTGTCCCATTTTCAGAACATCCAACACATACAGACACTGTAAGGTACTGCTGGGATCCAGTTTCCAGCAGAAGCCTTCCTTTTTCCTAAGATATTTGCAGATTTTATCTATGCATAATATTAGCAGCAACACTTTGTTATTGGCAGATTTGCCTTAAATGGAAGAAAGAAAGAAAGAAAGAAAGAAATGTCGATTTGTGTCTGCAAGTGTTAAATTCTTGTAGCAAAGTTACTGCCTGCTACTAATAGTTCAGCATGAGCATTTCTTTAACACTTGAAATCACCCAGGAAAACTACAGGAAAGGCTTCTGCATTGGCCAAAAGGAGTTGTACTATAAGCAATCAATACAATCAGCTTTGTCTGTGTCCAGAGGCAAAAAATCATTAGTCATCTATCTATCTATCTGAAGGATTATCTATCATTGGTAAAACAGTGCACTGAAGCAATGCAGCTTATATTGCCAGCATGATTAGTGACTTATCCTATCACTCTTTGCAGACTGACCAAAGAGCCAAAAATGCAGGCTGATTGTCCTGTTTGGTACCCCCAAACAGGCTACACTTTACCCCCCACCCTCCAGCTACACCACCCTTCCCCAACATGCACAGGCCAAGAGAGATGCCGTGCTGAAACCGAAAGTACCTGTTCTCGTTTTCGTTCCTGTCAGGGACAGATGACCCATTTCAGCGTGGGGAGGGGTGGAGAGAGAAGGACGAGATATGAAGTAACATGGGAGACACCAGGGAAGAGAAAGTGCAGATAAAGACAGAGGACACGCTGCACATCGTATGTGCATGTAAATCCCGTGGACTTGAAGGATTAGTATGTGGGGATGGAGTCAGAATCTGGGAAAAGCATTGACCTTGACTGGAAGAGAGAGGGGGCTGGATATTAATGTTAGTCCCACGGTTGATTAATAAACACAACAGGATCTCACACGTAAGAGTGTATGAATCACACAGAATTAACAGCACACTTTGGTGATAATAAATGATGATGGCAGCTCTTTTGTTAATACCCTGCACCCTTTTAAAAAGTAATGCCATCAGAGTCGCCGCTCTGTCAATGAAATACAATTTTGTACTCTCAGCAGAAGCTTTTTACACACAGCAGAGCCACATAATGATACGACAGAGTGTACATTTACTACTGATTCCATAAAAGACAGGATCCTTGTGTGTGTGTGAGGTTGTTGTGTATATTATGTTCATCTGTATTGGCTGAAGCACAGACTTTTATACTGAAAGGTGTGAGTTAGTTATTGCGCATGTACACACAGTTTTTGGATGTTATTCACTTGTGTGAGCATGACCTCATTGATTACTGCAACATAAGTCCTGCACGGACAAGTAGGGAGAACATGCAATATAACACTGTTGAAAGACATAAATCATAGCATAAGCTATATTCAGATTTATTTTTTTGCAAGTGCCCACAGGTGTTACTGCTCTTAGAAAAATTGTGAGCTCTGCATCTGTTTATAGATATTTAATATTTTTAACAATTTCGAGATCAGCTTAATATTTGTTGAATTGTTGCTGGTCACAAGTGAGTCTATTATGGCTTCCTAATTCCTTAGTTCTATTTTTGATGAAGTCATATAGAATAAAATGATAAACTTAAATGTTTTATTTTCTTCTTGTCATATTTTTCTCTTTTTTTACTGTTTAGAAAAGAAAGCATGCATTAAAGTTAAAGTTGTTGTGGCACACTCTCACACAGTTAGCACATGGACATCTGGGATTTAGAAAACATGTTAAATTCAATATGATTTTCATTAAGGGACTGTAGACAGAGAGAATAATGATTCCACAGAGATCAGTGGGACCTGGAAGGAGCAAAACACAAATCACTTACCAACACATTCTACTGTACATTCAGACTACATCATGTTTGTTTGTCGTATAGAATGGTCACTGTGTCAGATTGGGTGCTCAGAGGCCAAAATATTGGAAGAGAAATAGCAGAGCTCAAGGAGAGCAGTCTGTGGTATACACTTACTGGTAATCAAAAGATCCATCCTGGTCTTTCTGATCCACTGGGTCCAAAGGGAGATCTTTTTTATCACGAACTGACAAGAGAAAGACAGAAGTAACATTTTCAGCACTATAGATTTACACACCATCCACATTGTTGAGGGGTTGCAGGAATTAGCATGAAAAAAGAACCGTTCAGTTAGTCCTCATATTGTCTTTAACACTGTGTTCCAATGCATGCTTACAAGGAAACTTCATGATTTTTATGAAGCTTTATATCAATAGAAAATGATCTGTGAAAAAGTAAAGGATATAGAAAGGAAAAAAAGGATATAGATCATGTGATCAAGCCAGAGGGATACTGGGAAAATGTTTGGGGGATGAGACCATGATAGCATAGTTTGGTTTAATAGAGAAAGGCATTTCTTTCAACAGTAAGAAGCTTATTCTATCTGTTAAGCATGGTGGTGGTAGTATCATGGGTGTAGCCCTGTATCATTGGTGGAACAAAAAGTCTGAATTATATAGTATACTATAGACCAGACATGAGCAAAATGTGACCCATTCGGATACAGATTTGCACAAGGTTGGGAGCAGTCATGTGGCCCTTGCATTATACTTATGTAGTATTTGTCCTGTTTTCTGAATAAATAAATGAAATATAAATATTAACCTCAAACCTCAGATTTTCAAGCACTACTGTATGTATTCTTGAATTCAGGTAGATGGTAGTAGTGTTGTTGATCCTTAAGTACTTTAATTAAATGAAGTATAAATAGATGCATTTTAAAGGCTATAATGTATGCCATTGAAACACAGTGCATCTTTTATTAAAAGCCTGTTTTGGTATCAGTTGTATAATGCTGGGTTGGGTTTGTGTCAGTTCTTGTCAGTACTGAAAGCATGTCCTTTCATTAGTCTGTTTCTGTCAGTCATTCTTGTGTTAAACCCTCACTTGGTTTATCACAGGACGTTAGTCCTCACTCTGACTGACACCTACCGAAACATTTTGCGAAACCAGCCACGTAACCACCACCTAGACATCATAGAAACTGTAAAACATTAACACAACTCTAGTTTATGTTGTCCTAAACCATTGCAATTTTACTACAAAGTAGGTCCAGATCATTTGTTTTATGGTTATTTTTTAATAAGGCAGGTACAGTATTTTTAGGGAAAAAAATTGGTGTCCATCTTGTTTTGGTAAATGGCAGCTGTAATTAAAATGTGAAAAATTACCTGGGTATTTGCCACCACGACTCCTCTTGATGAAGCAGACGATGAGTAGGATCAGTATGATGAGGGCGATGGCGCACATCAAACCGATGAACCAGCCCTGAGTGGCTATGTCTACCTGGTCTATGTAGGCTGGAGATGTTCACACACAGGACAGGGCAGGAAAAGAGAAAAAGAGAAGAAACACTGTGAGTGTTTTTTTCTGGTGTCGGAGCCAACATGGCAATCTGTACTCATCGCAGCACAATCAGCAGCAGCAACAGCTCATAACCAACACTTTATTACTTTTCCCCCATACCCAAGAAGATGTTGTAGAAAATGATTCTATCCATAATAATAAGGTGTGTGCCTTCCATTACACAGCATGCAACGTTTAATCAGCACACCCAGAGAGTTTCGGTGCAACCAGAAACAAAATCCAGTCTTTGACAGCCAACAAAATAAAACAGTCGCCATAAAAATGCATTAATTGATAGTACCAAATCTACAAATGTAGTTGTGGATGGGCATAATATTTAAGTGGGAAACACAAAGAAGCATTAACTTGCGGATTAGTACACATTATTAAAGAACAACAAACAAGGACCAATCTCTTTGGTTTGGGAAATTGAGATAGAACCAGATAACACAAGATTATCCTGAATCACTATAAACCATTATCAAACATGGTTTCCCATAATGTTCAACACCAATCTCATCTCCAGGATGCTTGGTCAAAGTACCCTTTACCTCATTACACAATGTTGTGAGTCCCTTTAATACTACTAGTTCTCACCTGCTGTGAGAGGTAATATGGAGACTGCCAAATGTTTGAGATAGGAGGGAGGTTCCTTTTAGGTTTAGACAGTTAAACTACTAAGTAAATTAGGATTAGTCATAAAAATAATAATAATAAGACGCAAAATTCACTTGGTTAGGTTTAGGTACAAAAAAACTTTGAGCCCAAAGAAAAACACTTGGCCAAGCAGTTTGGTTGGGTTTAGGTATATAATACTTCATTTCAGGTATGAAAGTTCAACACCTGAAAAATTGTTTAAGAAAAAAAAAATACTTGGATGGGTGTATAAAA
The DNA here is from genome assembly GCF_900634625.1 of Parambassis ranga. Classification (NCBI taxonomy): domain Eukaryota; kingdom Metazoa; phylum Chordata; class Actinopteri; family Ambassidae; genus Parambassis; species Parambassis ranga. The sequence goes on from NC_041026.1 coordinate 29,762,843, forward strand.
TGAATGGGTTAAGATTAGGCGCAAAACACTTTTTGGTTAAGCTGAATTACTTGGTTAAGTTTAGGTTTAGGTATAAAACTACTACTTAAAAACATTCAGCTAGGTTTGGACACAAAAACTTAGTTACGTTTGGGAAATTATGTTAGCTATCTTAGGCATGATAGTAAATATTCCTGCTCCTTCTACAACCCACATTGATCCTCTCATTCATAACGTGACATTTTAGACCCTGACTGTGCATACCCATATGTACACACAATTGGTGTGAGACCACTTTGCAATGTTGCAAGTTTTATAAATTGAGTGTCAGGCTAGGATTACAGAAAGACATATGACAGAAAATACCTACTTATAATGTGTTAATTTGTCGATCAATATTTCTGATTTGTTGCACACACATTAAAGTGCTATCTCACAATCATCTGTTAACGTTTACACCTCAGAAACTGATGTGCAGCACTTCTTCTACAGCTCAGGGCAAACAAGGAGAAACCATAAAAACTCACCCAGCTTAGACTGAGTTACTGCAGATACTACTAGTGACTGACTTGCTCCCAGAGTAACCCACCTGGCTGGAACCCTGGTTCCACCTTGCCAGGTGTGGTCTCACCTGTTTTGGTCTTAAAGGTGACAGGTTTGCTGCTGACGCTGTTGAGCTCATGGGAGTAAACCCTCAGTTGGTACGTGGCGCCTGCGATCAGATCCGCCACAGTAATGGGGGGCTGTTGTTTCACCAGCACATATTTCACCGTCTTGTCGCCTTGGAGACACAAGAAAGGGGCCGATCACACTCCAAGGGGAGGGGTGTGGCCTTCGATCCACAGCAATGGCTGTGCTAACTATCAAAGGTCATAGCATCACAATGGTGGAGTAGGCGGAAGGGGAGGGGGGCTGCGTTTTTCTGACAGTAGCAGTGAATTGAGACTGATAACAATGCAGTGCCCGTCCTCATCATACAGATTTGTCTACCTCTTTGAAAGCATATGCAGGATGTGGTTTGGTCTGTTGTTTGTTTTTAACTACATTTCTCTACAGAAAGGCATACAATAGAGAATCCGACTGCTAAAGTGGCCTGTATGTATCATGTTTCCACCCAATAGAACTAAAATGAGCCATTACAACTGACTTGGTTTACTCTTGGTTAGTACCAGAGACTCGGGTGGCAAAGCATTGTTTGTCTCAATCATTCACAGGCTAACCTCCAGGGGGTCAAAAAAAAGAAAGAAAAACAACACCTGCATCTTTCCACTGGAAAGACGTGTCAGTCATGACATGGCCGAACTATGAGCATGACTCCAGAGTGATAAAGTGAGGGTGTGATAGCATCATGCACCATGCTTTCAGCAGGGTCGACGTCATCCGAACAGAACTCATTCCAAAGCCATGCTTCTCAGACCAGTCCTCCAAATCAGCAAATAAAAAAGTCTAATGTGGACAACAAGAGAAGACATTCCAGTCCTGTTGGTAGGATTGCAAAAAAATGTCCTAGGTTAGGACAGAGGCCAAGGTCAATCAGTGTTAATGACAAGTATGCTGTCTTTTCTGGATCCAAATGCCTTTTATGAAACTCCTAACTAGAATCTGTTTCAACTCAAAAAGACATGGGCCTTATATGTTGCTATTGATAGGGATAAGAAATGATCGTCTCTGGGATAAGGTAAATATATATATGTATATAAATTTCTGACTAAATGTTTAACACAATACACTACTGTACTTGTAGCTTTGCATTAATGAACTTGTTATAGTCAGTGTATCTTACAGGTAATCCCACATGTTCTCCTATGCCGACAAAGCATCATCGTCTACCATAACCTCCTCTGACAGACATGCATGCACAGACCCCTGAGTGATGAAGAAAAGAGGACAATTGGGGGAGTGTCAGGTACCTCCCTGCCACTATTCCTCTTTGAGTTTTCCGATGTGACCTCGGAGAACAGTAGAGGGGTGGAGTGTGGGCTGTGGACCCATTAGATCACACTCACCCCCCCCCCCCCTTCCCCCTTCTCCTCCTTCTCTTTGTCTGTTCACATTCACACATCATTGAGAATGAAAACCACTGCCCAAGTACATAAAAAATACATCTTCCCTCCTTTCTATCCTTGATCAAAGATCATTGGCAAACAGCAGGAACAAAGAGTGTAAGCACCAGGGCATCTCAACCAGGATTCCAAAAAAGGAGGGTTGATGTGAACGGGAATCAAGAGCACTTAACACCCAATCCAAAGCAAAAGCATGTCATTATGGAGGCATGGATGGCCGACAAAGTGACACAGACAAACAGCAGCCCATTCACAGTGCTGGTCCAACAACAACAGCCATTCAAAGCCAAGCAGAAAAGAAGCCATTGTGATGGTGCGGTAGGAAGGAAGTTAGCAGTGATGATCAGTATCTTTAAACACACAGAGAATACAGTACAAAGAGAATGACAGACACACAAACAGAAGAGCGGTACCTCCGCGTTTTTAACAATGTTCTGACTGACAAGTCAATTTTAGGAGCAAATATCACATCCTTAAAAAGAGAGCTGTCATGGCACAAACTCTTTCTCCCCTTCTCTCATCATGTCTCCTCTAAGCCCTGATTATAAACGAAGGAGGCAGAAACAAGGACACACTTCAGCATAATCCTTGAGCAAAGACTTGAAAAAACAAACCTGCCACAGAGGTGCAATTAAAGACTGTGTTAAAAAAAACATTAATTATTTAATCAGACGGCCTGTGATAAAGAGTCTGTGGCTAAGAGGACGGCACTTTATTCAGAGATAAAGGGAAAACAGCCAGAAACAAAAAGCTCTTCGCATTTCAAATTGATTATAATTTCTATTAAAATATTCTATGATACAATTTATGGGACAGATTTTCTCTAAACTAATGTAATGTATATATAAACATTGCTAAAAACATTGCTTTAAATGACAGGCAAGCTTCCACCTCTTTGCCTGTATGTGAATTGTAGGTGGTCTTTGACACTGTTGACATGGCAACAGTTTGATCATCTAACATGAGTATGGAATCATATTTTTCGCAGTCTATATATAAACACTAAATTTCTATTGATGGTTCAGTGTAGCTTTTATATCTGGACTAGCAGTACTAATAATAAAATAATTTATTCACAGTGCCTGATAGTATTGTCATTTGTCAATATTGACCTTCACTTTAATCATGATAATGTTGTAATTTCTGGCTTTTTCTCCTGCTCTCTGAAACTATGGCCCCTGCTATCTGCTCCTTTTTCTCATACTACCAGTGATATTTCTAATAGGTAGATCTAGCTTTAAGTTTCAATAGCTTAAAGTGGGCTTGGTCTGGTTTCTTACTGTCCAGTGTGAACTCTAGCACAAACTCGCTGCTGCCGGCCGGGAAGTTGTGTCTCCAGCTGACGTTAGCGTAGTTACTGTTAGGCTCCACCGTCACATCCCAGATGTCCAGCCCAGGGGACACTACACAAGGTGAGGGGTGGGTGGGGTCAGGGTTAACAGGGGGTTTTAGGTTAAGGGGGCAAGGGGCAGAGAGGGCACAGTTACAACCACACACAGGGCTTCATTTAGGCCTATGTATGGAAGGGGAGTCTTCCTACAGGTATGATCGGGATTTGATTCCAGTCATGGTCCACTCAAAACCAAAAGTCAATTTTATTCATGGGCAGAAAAGTCACCCTCAATCAAATATCTGAGGGGATTGTTAAGTTCATGAAAAACTTGTGATGTTTACTTCTGGTTTGGAGTAGACTCAATGCTATCCCTCATCACTAGCTGTAAAGATATCCAATTCCTTTCAATAAAAAAAAAGCTTGGATTCTCACTTCCTGACCAGGACGAATGTAGCAGGCTGCATCCCAATATTCTGAAGTAATTCCCCACTTTGCAGCACAGCTTATCGGAATGCAGCCCTTGATGTAGTTTCCTGTTTCGTCAGGTGGGAGAAGGCAGTGATATCTATTGTAAGTAGTGCCAGTCATGCTCAGTTAAAACAGTAACCACAATGGGACAATAGCATGTACCCAACACATTCTGATCGGTACGCTTGGTGGTGACGAGCTCAGGAGGCTTGGTGGTAGTAGTAGTAGCGGAGGTGGTTGTAGTAGTAGTAGTAGTAGTAGTAGTAGTAGTAGTAGAAGTCGTAGTTGTAGGAGCGGTAGTAGTAGTTGAGGTACTAATGGTTGTAGGAGTGACGGTTGTAGGAAGAAGAGGAACAAGAGGAGTAGGAGAAGGAGTGAAAGCTGAAGCCAGGGGGGCATCTGTAAGCTCGACTACAAGGGAGAAGGAGGGAGAGAGCAGAGGGTTAAAGACAAGGCAGAAGGAACATCGAACACACACACAGGAGAATGTCAATGAGGTTCTGAGCACACACACAACTCTACACAAGCAGCACTCTTCAGCATGGACATCAGTCAATGAATGACTACTGTAAAACAAGCGAGTTCTAAACACTTCATTATCACTAGGATGCTACTGCCATCAAGAGGACACGTGCTTATACTACAACACATCTCTAATATGTGTCTTTCCTAATCATCATCGTCATCTGTTCTAACAATCTAGAAGTATTCACCGATGAGTAACAAACGCTTTATAGATATCTTTATGTGCCAATGCATATTTGGTTATGTTATAACTGGAGAAGATACCCATATGGAAATCTAATATAGGCCCCAATATGAAATTGTCATATGTGGTGATATGTATCTATGAATATATGTACATCTAAGATTATAACATATATATAAAATTAATAGTAACATTACATGTATAGAAAACATCTGTGTGTGTGTGTGTCATATATTTGCATATTATACTGTGACATATAGTATAAACAACTGATCCAGGAACATGACATTACGCCAACACAATACAGAGCAGTCTTATTTAATTTATTATAGTTCTATTATTTTTATATATATTCTGTATAGCTTCTGATTCATGTAGTTAATTTTTTCCACTTATGTGGGACTATAGTGCCACCCTGTGTTGACCAGGCACACCTCATGAGAAATGTACCTTGAAGTTGGCATCATCTCCATCCAGTGAAGGGCCGCCCCCATACTGGCGTCCCCCCTTGACCCAAACATTTCCCCTCCTCATAAAACACATCCCGAAAAAACACCAGCCAGCATGCTTGTATCATCAGGCAGGATTCCAAGCATGCCCTCAGACCAACGGAAACATCAGCAGGGTCAGCCCCTTACCTGTAGCGGCCAGAATGCACTACTGAGCCAGTGAAAAGAAGCGATGGAATGTTGTAGAAAGAGCTCAGAAAGGCGAGTGAGTGAGTTAGCAAGCCAACTGCTTAAATATTTTGTTTGCACTCAACAAATCACACCATTTATTAAAATTATGTCTACACATTCTTGATGCAGAAGCATGCATCCCTCCCCCTACACACACACACACACACACACATCCAAAACTGCAACATCATCATGATATTGTATCCAATGACAATGAGTGAAAACCCATTAGCTGCAACACAAGGCCAACTTGTGTCTGAGAGACTGTGTGATGCTTTAAGATTGCATAGTGGAGGTGCACCATCAGGAATTGCTTCAGAAATCAGAGGTCAAAGGTCAACAAAATGATGATTCTAAAACTACATGTAATGCTTCTGATAACTTAAATGGCTCATTCTCTAAACGTGTGAGTGACAGAAACAATCCCTGAGAGCACACAGATGCAGCCTCACACACACACAGCCTGAATAGACAGGCAGATGATAAAGAGCACAGACAGCAGTTCAGTCTGATATACAAACACAGTCAGATCTGCGCTCGTTTGAATCAAATTCTATTTCACCCCTCACCCTGACCACTTAGCTTGCTACTGTGCATTCAGGGCACACTTAACACTTTGCAAAACTTAGTTCCAATAGTTTAATGTAGCTTACACTTATTTTCTTAGCTGCTAGTTAGCTAAATGACAGCTGAATATCTAGCAACATTTGAATTGAATTCTTTGATCAATGAATTGAACCAATTTGCCTGTGGTTGGTCACAGAGAAAGCAACACAAAAATCAGCAAAACAAATGGAAAAGAGATGGGGAGGAAGAATGTAAATAGACTGATGATGACTTTATGTTTCGTCAGCTTAGATAATGGATCTAGTCAAGAATTAGGTCAATGATCACCTCAGCTGTAGTTGGCCATTACCGACAGCTGAGGAATTCTTCAAGGGTTGTACCATTTTGCAGGGGAGCGTTTCTTTCATTTCATTTCAACTGGCTCTATTCAGCACACAGTTACCTGAGGCAAGGAGGTACTCCAAAACAAGGGGTACAAAATAAGAAATGAGATCAGGTCTTGGAATTTCAGACCTAAATGTGATGAGTTCGCTTTGACAGCAATATTCCAGTTCTTTAAAACACAATGATAACCCCTTGAATCATTGAATCAATATTAAAAAACCATTAGTTTGATTAGTGGTGACCTGCTCAAACATATCAGCTCTATGACTGCCTGCTTACATAAATGATAGTAGAAATCCCTCCAGTAGGGGGTGTTAGAATTGCACTGTAGTAGCGAATAAAGGAGCAAAGAAAAGGTGGACTGCACTGCTGCTGTCAGCGTTTAGATGGATAGATATGGAGGATGGGGCAAGCCAACAGGCAGACAGACATACAGACAGTGCTTCTTGTTTCCCTTTACCTAGACCTGTTGTGTCAGTAAGTTTTCTGTGTACAGAGAAAAAAAGAGAAAGGGAGAGAGGGAGAGAGGAAAGCTGTAAGACAGACACAGAGGGACATCATGGACGGCTAGGAACAGTCTCACTCACCACCACTGAGATCAAGTCTGTAAGAGTTCCAAACCTTAAATAAAATGGATGTCACTCTTTAGGATTTGGTGGAAGAGACCATTCCTAACAACCTGACAACACTGGTTTATCACTGTGTCACGGTCACTCAGGTTCCTCTGTCAGAGAGAGGTAATGAGTGACTTCCAGAACGCGAGGAGACCTGAAGTCATGTAGCAGACAGGGCAGTTCTAGGAGCGTCGTCATACTTCCTATTAAGGCCAGTGTACTGACAATGGCTGCAGTTTGCCTAGACAATGCTATGAGACAACTGATTCTAAACGATAAAGCTCACATTTTATTCATTTTCAGGTTATACAGTATTAATTATTACAAATGGTCTTTCCACAGAGAAACAGCAATTTTGCCTAGCCTGGCCAGTCATACCTATTCACTCTGGAATCCCTCTCCTTCACACAGTAGAACCGCATTGTTACAAATGTAACCAATTACCTGAAATGGGGCGGGGTTTATGTGATGACTTTCTGCATAGCTCACCTTTTGAAGAAAGCCGAAAACCAACAGTCGAACCAACAAACTCATTCTTTGCATTGGATAGGAAAAAAATTATAATGGCTAGCCAGGCTAAATTCTGGCGACATCCTAATAGCATTCAGCTAATATATGCTGATTGGTCATGTAAGTTCACAAATATACAACTTTATGAAGGCTCTGCTGCTCTTTCTTTGTGTTAAATCAACGTGGCGGATGCTGTAATTTAACTCACTATTGCCATCAGCAGCTATCAGCTATCAGTAGATGGCACACCACATGACAGAGCAAAGGCCAAACTAGGCCAAACATTGTACAAATACACTATAACCAAGAGTCAAAAGTTCAGTGTCAGTCCTTCTCCCGGGGTTGCATCATTCTATTCTGACAACAGGAGCAAATCAAACTGACAAATAAATAAATCCTAAAGAGTGTTTGATCACAATGCGAGTGACTGTGACAACTGTAACTGCCGAAAGAGTAGAAGGTCAGTGACTGATTCTCCTTCTGATACTCTGACAAAGAAGTCTGTGTTCACTCTGTCTCATGGATACATTCACACACAGGTTTCACTCATTCACAACAACCAACCAGACTCTCACACTGTTGACACACTATTGAACAGAACAAGTTCCCAGGCGTGAGAAAAAGGCTGGGATGGTGTAATTACACAGTACAATGCAGCAGAGTGGCCTATTGTGAAATAGAATGCTGGACGTGATGCTAAACTGACAGCGATTATTTTAAGGTTCAATAGCAAGTAGAATTGTGTGGCTAGAATGTGCACAACCCTGGATTTAATACATATTTTTCAGAAATTGTACTGGCAGTCACATAGTCAACATGTACAAATGCTCACCCTCATTGGCGAAGTGAGGGGACTCCTCAGCGTACACCTCCCCTGCTCCAACCTGGGTGAGCGCCGACAGAAAGAATTTGTAACGGGTGGATCGATCCGGCAGGCGCAGGGTGAACTCAGTCACATTGGGGAGGAATGTCTCCAGCTGGAGACGACCCAACCTGGAACCATTGACTACACACACACAGACCGACTGTAAGTTCAGTTGGAAACCTCAAGTAGCTTATTTTGGTGTGACCTGCTGTTATACAGCTGGTTCAAATGTTTATTAGTGTCTCACCTGTCTGGTACTTGAGCTGGTATCCAATCAGAATGCCATTGGGCTCCAGGGGTTTATCCCATTCTAAGTAGATGGTGTCCAAACTTCTCCGATTAATCCTGAAGAACCTTGGAGCATCCGGAACTACAAGGGAAGAAATAATTAATTTTGTATTAAGCGATTTCAGTCATAGTCTCTGCAGCTGTGTCCCAGTTGAAGGCCTGCATCCTTCAGAGGACACATACTACTGTGTCACAGCAGTGCAACAAGGCCTTGCCATTTTAAAGGTTTAAAAGCAGCTGACAAAGGCGGCCTTCGTTTACTTGGTAATGACTGTAGGAACCTTCACAGCCCAAAATATTCCAGGATTTCTTGTGTTTTTTACAATACAATACATCAACTGAACACAAACTTTAAGATCAACAGTAGATTGCTAGGCGACAGAAATAGCTTGGTGTTCTCCAAAACACATTGTTAAATGTTCTCACCACAGCAACGTGACAAACATGTCACCCAGCAAAACCTGTATACCGGACTTTCCCTGTCTTTGCCTTCTCACCTCCCTCCTTGGTGGTGAACTCCACTGTGTTGCTAGGTGGACTCTCAAAGCGATTGTTGGCCACCACCATGTGAAGCGTGTATTTGGAGTAGGGCACCAGATCACTGAGGATCCCAGATGGCTCGGGGCTGGTGCTGTAGAAACCTTTGGTCTTCTTCTCCTTATTGACCACTAGTCCTGGAACCAGACTGGATTCACGCAAGTAATACATCTGGGAAGGAAGAGGTTAACAGGTATGAGGTGCAGAGGAAGCAGGGGAGAAGCTAGATTCAGTGAAAATCTACAGGCAAGCTCACTCTGTACTCTTTAAACTCTCCCTTGACAGAGTTCAGGTCCACAGGCTTCCAGTGGATGTTTACTTTGTTGCTGTCTACTTTTGACACCCGCAAGCCGGTGGGAGGGTCAGTGGGGTCTGAACACATGACAAAAATTGGGCTCAGTGCTGTTCAAGTGAAAATGCTTCACAGCATCTTTTGTCCATTCCACTTACTGTCCTCTCCAGAGTATCCAACCACCACATTAGACTCAGGTCCTGATCCAAAGTCATTCCGGGCCTGGATTTTGAGCTCATAAGGCACGTAGGTTTCTGTGTTGAGGACGACATGTTTGGACTCCACTGTGGTCACATTGTTCCACTCCTCCCCTGAATCCTTCCGTCTCCACCACACACTGTAGTGGAGGTTTGGGCCATTTCTCTCCAAGTCAAGCAGGGGCTGGAAAAAAACTAACAATGAACACACACTACCACAAAAGGAGAGTGTGGTTCTTACAGGATACTAGTATGCAAAACCAACAAACAAACAAACAAATCAACAAGATTTTGCACATTGCGGTTGATGTAATGCTGAACAAGACTGGAGTTTCTCTTTGAGATATTTGAGAGTACGAAATTTTGCAAGTAGAGCAGCCCCACATTAAGATATGCTGTTTGAGCCCCTCACAAGAATACCCCCTTTTAGAGGTAAACCAGGCACAGACTTTGTTGAGTGGAGGCCCTGAAACAAGCCCAGGACCTGCAGAAGGAGGATGTTGCTGGAGACAGGAAGGGCTCAAATGTATATATTGAACTTTTCTTTTCACATTTTTTGAGATGCACTTCGATTCCTATTTACATTACGTAATTTCTACGGCTATAGTGCTTAGAATTGCTCATAATCGCTCATACTGTACAGTATAATAAACATCTTACCTCCCAGGTGATCTCCATGTTGTCCTTTTTGGAGCCCCATCCACGCAGACCTCTTGGAATGGCATCTGGAACTGATATTAACACAACATCCAACAAAATCAGCTCCAATAAACCCACGTCTGCACGTACAGATTCATGACTATGAATGGTTTACAGGAACAACACAATATTTTCTACATTTAGCACACAGATCATTTGTGTAATTCATCACACAAATTAGTGGGACCAAAAATTATTTCTTTTTTGTGATTGACCACCATTATAACAGTCACACAGAAAGGGCATTTTAGCGCTATTCTTCTAAGGTCAAACTTAGAGCTAATTTTGGGCATTTTGCCTTTACCAGAAGGTTAAGAGAAAGAGAGACACAGCAAAGAGCCAAAGGCTGTAACCAGCTGCCTGTGAGGACTATAACTTCATTTTACTGGGCGCTGGTGCTACCAGGTAGGCTATTTAGGCAGTCGCAACAAACTATAACACCGTCTCTTCAGGTAGATAAAACTTTTTTTTATGTAACTTTATTTTTCATGTGTGGTCCAATTCTAGGTCATAAACACAACTTACTATTTTTCATTTTAAACTTTCAGTGTGTGATATTCCTTACCAAGCTCCACTGGTCTTGTATCGTGGTGAGGGGCGGCTAGGCTGACTCTGACCCACAGCGTTAATGGCGATGACCTGAACTGGTAATTGACAAAAGGAGCGAGCTGCAGGACGACAGAATTGAGGTCTCCGGGGGTAAGTGGAAAGGTTTTGCCACCTGCCCGCCTCCCAGTGGTCTTCCTCAAACTGGACCAAGATTCTGCCAGGGAAACACAGCAAACATTATTACAAATAGAGAATATAGTTTCCAAAAAATGTAGCAAGTGGATTATCATTGTATGTTAATGTCCACAATTTATTGTATTGTTTTCCCCTTCTTAACATTTTTACTTGAAGGTTGGTAACTAAGAAAGAAAAGAAAAAAGAAAAGAAAGAAAAGTCTGAAAAAACCCTGAATATATAAATATTTAATATAAGAATATAAATAAACACTTATTTTTTCCATGCCAATTCCAGTCTATCCAGGAAAGCAAAGAAAATCAGCGTGCGCATGCTGACCTGTGACTGGGCTCCTGTGGTCATTTCCGGGAATCCATGTGAGGCGAACACTGCGCTGCGGGCTGGGTCCGACAGGTCCAGGTCCATGGGAGGATCCGGACGGTCTGCAGGGAAATGGCCTGGTTTTAGATATGCAAACAACACACACACAAGCACAGACATGCATACAACCACAGGCATGCTGCAAAAAATGTTGCACAATGTAATATATCTTTATACTTAAAAATGTGTGGGATTAAATGATATGCAAGGATTAAGCGCATGCTATTCACAATTCCATTCAACAGTCGCTCCGCTCAGACACACAGAACATTTGACATGACCTTTTTTTATGAAGGCACTAGTCAAAAACATTTCAAAAACAAATAAAATAAAATAAACAGAAAGGAAACAAAGAGAGTGAACAAGTTCCAACTGAGCCATGTGTTACCTGGAGGCAAGGCACTAGAGACTGAGGGGTTGAGGGAGGCTTCCTCTGTGGGGCAGGGTCAAGGAGCAGGAAGTGGGTATAAATGTTAGAGTTTGCAGGTTAGTCTACAAGCCAATCAACAGCAAGGGAACACAACTGTCAACATGTCATTAAGAACATACTGTATCGTTAGAAGTTAGCTTGGTTAAACTACAGTTTGAGACAGTACAGTAATTTATACTGACCAAAACGATGATCATTGAAGCAAAATAATGATCAGACTGAATGCTCAAACTGAGTCAGTATAGCTGCTCTAGGGCACTTTCTACACAGCACTACAGTATCTCCATGCAAACTCGAGAATCAGTGTAAGTACAATTACAGCTAAGCTAAGTATTTAGAAACCTGCAGTGACAGTAAGACATGCATGATTTCCATTTGAAGGCACAGAGCTAAAAATAGCACAAAAAAACTCAAGACATTGACATGTTCTTAACATACATGTATATTGTGTATATTAATACCATATTGATACCATATTGCTTTAGTATATCTGTGCTCAATATGTATATATGGTTTCAGTGATAAGTAATAGAAGAACATATGCCAACATTGCTCAATTAATACAGCAATGATGTCCCAGATTAGCTGAGGCCATGAATAGGAGATTTGAAGTCCTGAATTAGAGTTTAGAGGCCCACAATTAAGCCCTGGATTAGCGCTATGAGGACCTAGATTAAAGCCTTGAAGCTCTGAACTACAGCTATGAACCGTGAGGTCCTTATTAGATCTTTGAGGCTCTGAATTAAAGCTTGATTAAAATCTTGGGTCTTAAATTTAGAGAAATGAGGCCCTGACATACAGGCTTTGAGATCCTAAATCAAAGCTTTGAAGATCTTCATTATAGCTATGAGATCTGTTTTGGGAAATGGATTAAAAAAAACTGGATGAAAATTCAATTCAAAAATTTTCCACTTCTATATATTTGATTCAATTGAAGAGCACTTGCTACTCTGCTGTTGATACTGTACAGGAGTGTACCTAACACAGTGAGGCGAGCTGAGGCTGAGTCTTGGTCTATCTCAGATTTAACAGTGCATGTGTATGTTCCCTCATCGCCCTCATTGACATTGGGGATGGTCAGAGACTCCTCATCCTTCTTCAGCCTGCAGGACACACACACAGAAGACAGGTTGTCGTACACTACACAACAGCATCAACATTTTTTTTTCTTTCTTTCAGGGTTATACCTTGTCATCCATCCCAGATGCAGAGGCTTGTCATCCTTTGTCCACATCACAGCAACGTACAGACTGGGGTCAGACTTCACCTTACAGTCGAAGCGAACTGTAGAGCCCCTGACAGCAGACTCATGGACAGGGGCTCGAACTATACGAGTCGGCTCTGGGTCAGAGTGAGCATGAAGAAGAATACATATGGACACAAGCACATGGAAACATGAACATTTAGAGACATCCGGAATAGGTAGTTGTGTGACATGGAGTCCCATACTGATAAACCCATGTATCCAACTATAGAAATTCAGTCTGACTAAGATGAACCTCGTTACCATGGTCCCACCTCTACATCCTCCTTTTTCCACCCTCCCATTTTGCTGTATAAGAAAGGTGTTGAGTTTAAAAAGCAGATGAGCCGAATACTCGCCAAATTTTTGTCACGACTGCCAGTTGCAAGTGAGTGAATCATGGCTTCCACATTGCGATAGGAACAGAAGGATTTTTTGTTTTATACAAATCTTATTACTGCAAATAACTTTAATTGTAAAGATCTTAATATGTAGAGTTGAGTAATTAAAATAATTATTAAAATTAAATAAATAAATAAAACTGAATTTTTCATATTTTCCTACAAAACCATTCAGCTCCATCAGAATGTAAACCTTTATGTGCTAGGCAATTCTTTCAAAATGTATGCCATCTGTGGATTTTGGGTTCTAAAGGGGGTTAAAGATAAGGATTCTCCTTAACAAAATACTTCAACCAGGGGAAAACTATCTACATGAATACTTCAGACTAAAGAGGTTCATTGTTTCTGACCTGAGGTGAGACCAAACCATAATTGTTATAAACTGCCAATGAACTTTCATCCTGACCATTCTTTTCCATTCTTTATCAGAACAGCACCCATGGGTCCTTCCGTTGAGCTTATAACAAGCCCTGCTCCACATCACATGCACCAATCAAGGGTCATAGCACCCGACTGCACACTTACACCACAACTCCGTAGCCATTTGTACCATTAGTCTTTAACCAAAAGTCAACAAAATCTATCTTGATTTAAATAAACGTATACATATATCTCACCAATTTAGCAGATTTTTACAATTTACAATAAATTAACAATAAATATTTTGCTTTTGCAATCTAAGTACAGTTTCATTATCAAATACGATTGAGGCACTTCAAGTAAGGCACAAGAAATTTGCAGAAAATTCTACAATGAGAAATATATGGCACAAAGACAGCAAAAACGCAATATGAATCAACAGTAGTGGTCAGAATGCTGGAGTATAACATAGGCTGCACATAGTGCATGGCAACAGACCAACTCCTTAAATGTGAGTTCAGATATGCTGCAGTGATGTAATGTCTGACCTTTGACCTCCAGGCGAACTTGGTTTTCAGCCTTTCCCAGTATGCTGTTTGCCACACATGTGTAGGTGCCCTCGTCCTCCGCCCGGGCTCGTTTGATCTCCAGGGTGCCGTTGATGTAGACTCGGTACTGACCTCCGTCCAGCCCACTGCCCTGCCCATTCTTAAACCTACACACAAAGAAAGCACACATGCTTGTTTATAAGCTGGAAATACAAACTAATAAAGTGATGAAGCAACAAATCTGTTGACACAATGCTTACCACCGTAGCTCAGGTAAAGGGGAACCAAAGTAGGGGCAATCTAGGAAGGTGCGGTTGTTCTGGATGACTCTGATGAGCTGATTTTTGGGGCCCAGCATCCTTGGAGGCATGTCTGCAAGGGCAATGGATTATCAGTTTTGATAATCTAATTAGACAGTGACAGCAGTGCTCATGAAATAAAACACTGAAAATGTGTTCACAGGATGGACCCTAGTCAGGATGCTTGTCACTATAAACATCTTTCAAATGTGATTAGTAGAGTATGCCTTATATAGGTGTGGACTCAACTAGACTAGACTATAGTGCAACTCCATAGCCATGTAGTAGCACACACACTGGTTATTCACTTCCCCTGCCTTAACATCATGGCTGATTGTGTCCTTGGAATTAATTAAAATAAAACAAAAAAAATAAACAAGGTAACTTTATTTTTTTGGGGACAACAGTGGCGCAGTGATATAGCAGGGTTGTCTAGTAACCGGAAGGTTGGTGGTTCAATCCCAACTCCTCCCTAGTCACTGTTGTGTGTTCTTGCTAGTACATTGTATGACACTGCTTGGCAGCAGCATAAAGAGAATCCCCCTCATGGGATTAATACAGTATCTAAAATAAATAAAAAAAACAATCTAGACTAAAACTTTCCTTCAGCACAGATTTGGGGCCTCACACATTAATAAAGAACAAATAGAAGCAGCTGCACTTAGTGCCCTGTTCTTATGCTGTTGTAACCTCCCCCGTTATGTGTCTCACCGAGAACATTGACGAAGGCGTTGGCCAGCAGGTAGCCATGCTGGTTGGAGGCGTTACACTGGTAGACACCGCTGCCTGCGATCTGCACTGAGCGGAAGATGATGGTGTCGCCAAGTACCTGTCGGTTTGGGTAGGTGGCGAGCCTGTAAGTAGGGGGCAGATGACAAAAATGATTTGAGATGATCTGAGTATCCAGGTTACATTGATTTCAATGATGTATGATAATCCATACTTTCTATAGGCTGCGCATTGACAAGCCAACTGGATGGTAGGCTTGGGGTTGCCGTTTGCCCGACACACCAGACGCCCATTCTCATCAGGAGCCAACACCAGATCTGTTGGTTTGTCCAGCCAGTACGGAGCCGCTGCAGGACACCGGGACTCAGGTTAGCATGCTAGCATACAGTATGTTAATCATATGGACATACCACACTGCTGACCTTCTCACCTTTAACCTGAACAAAGATGGAGTGGCGGATGCTGCCTAACTGATTATTGGCCATGCACACGTACTCTCCAGCGTCTTCCTCTGAACGTTGATGATCCTTCAGTGTCTTGTTGTAGTTCTCGAACTTTCCCTTCTGTCCCGGAAGGTCCCCCACCCTTCTTGAACCACTTGATGGTAGGTGTTGGTCTAAGGGGGGAAGACATATTACAATTCAAACATGCTACTCAAATCAAGATAAGCATGACTGGATGCAATAATTGGTCCACATTGAGGTGAACAGCTGGTTTTTGCACGTTCTATCGTGATTTTAGCATGTTGTCCTGTGTGTGTGTGTGTGTGTGTGTGTGTCTGTCTATGTATGTAATAAGCTCACCAGTCCAGCAGCGATACACTCCAGCCGCAGTTGCTCTCTCGTAGCACCATTTTGGAGCTCTCTGACCCTGACGGTGACAGGAAGGTGGGTGGGACTCTGGTACTTTGGAACTGCAGATGAGCGATGCGAACAACTTAAACACACAAACAAACATGCATTTAACCTTAAGGCATGCCTCACTTCCTATAAACATCCTCTTGTCACATCAATCCACCACTAATATCCTGATTGTTCCTTGTTGCTGGGTTCCATCTCAGCCAGGCTTTGGCGTTGTGCAGCACAGCCTGTAAAAACACTCCCTGCCTTCTCTCACAGGAAGTCATTGATCTGCTTTGTGTCACCAAGAGAACACAGCCTGCTAAAATAAAGCAGCTGACAACATTTGCTTTGGTGATGAGATTATTTAAGGTCATGCAGCTTGGTACATTAGACTAGAGCTGCATGTTCAATCTTTCATAGGACATTTACATCACAGACGTGGCTGGCCTGGCCCAAAATGAAAGCCTTCAGAAAAGAACACTTTGGGCCTTTTTATGAGACTGAAAGTGAGGAGGGACTGAATGGATCTGTAGGTAAATCCATGGTAACATACAGCTGCTTTTTGTTACTTCAGTGCTCAGACCAAACTGACATTTGGATCAGTTAAGCAGGCTGGGATGTGAGCAAACTTACAAGTGCGTACTTTGTTGCATACACACGTGTGTGGCATTTCAATCAGATATGTGGTTGACTGTACAGAGTCAACTTTTCAAAGTTTCAGAACTCTTTACCCACCAGTTTCACAACAACTTTTTAACCACCAGTTTGTTTTTCTTGCTCACTTAGAAAAATCACTACTTAGATTTGTTTTCTCATGTGTGAAACACAAAAATAGGTTATGGTTCTCTTAATACTGTTGTTCCTTTATTGTTTTATTGTTTCTTAGTTTTTGTATGTTGGTCTGTTTCAACAACACAACAGCAACAAATTATATAGATAAAAAGTCACAGCTATGATTTAAGAGAAACGGTCGATGAGGAAAAACCTCAAATTTAGACATGTACAAGAAAAAACATTGCACAATTATGAGAATATTCTACCAAAATCATAAACGTCCCAACTGTACCAAAAAAAATCCTAAAATTTCATCCAATTTTTTGAGACAATGTTCTCAAATTGAGAAATGAGGAAAAAACTTTAAATATGTACAAACATTACAACTTTATAAACATTTATTAAATTATTAAAAAATATTAAAATATTACAAAAAGAAAAAAGGAAAAAAAGCTAAAATAGGAGAAAAATGGAAATATGACTTTCTAAATGCATGAGAAAAACTCAAAATATACAAGGAGAAAGAATGCACAAGTGTTTGTGCTCCCCTTTGTGCTCCTGTACAATGCCAACAGTTTGAGATCTCACAAGTCTCACTAGAATAAGCAATGAGCCTTTTAAATGCTATGGCAGGTCAAAAAGGAGAAGGTAAGGAGATCCAAATGTGACCTGTGTGCCATGAATTAGGTAGCACTGATTTGAACAACAATGGGCATGGTGGTGGGCTGAAGTTCCACTAATGCATCTAAAAGAGTTTGACTGACACTGTACTGAATCTAAAACATCACTACTTTTTATCCTGATCGACCTTAGCAATCTCCAGAGAGGCTACACATTTGTCTGCATCAGTTCTTCTAGACTGCACATAACCAGTTTGATCCAATCCTAGCACATAAGGTCCAATCAGAAGAGAGATGCAGCCTGCAGAGAAGTGTGTGGGATTAAATTAGCATTAGCCTCCTTTGTGATGCAGATCTGAATGGGATTAAAGCATCTGTTAGCTGCTAGCTTCTCCAGTGGCTGATGTATAAACAGGCGAGGGTGTTATTAGCGGCGCAGCGAGGTAGAAGAGAAGAAGAAGAGGAGTATGTTAGTGGTCATAAAAGATCTTATGGACACCATCACAACATTGTGGTGCAGCAATCAGAATCAGAATCAGAATCAGAAATACTTTATTGATCCCCGGGGGGAAATTGTTTTCGTTCCAGGTGCTCCATGTATACTCAAAAAGACAGAAATACTAATAAGGTAAAGTAGTGAGCGTAAAAATAAAAATAAAAATATAAGATAAAAACCCAATAAATTCTAAACATTAATGTACATTCACCCTGGAACTACAATCACCCTGGAACTGATAGGACTAGCATGTGGGTGCTATGCAAGCATCTCCACAGCTGTCACAGTCCTTGCAACCGCCCCCCACACTCAAACCTTATTTCCATACATATATGACTATTAATGTCCACAGCATGAGTCCGACTGAATATTCATCATGTGACCTAATCCTCCTCAGTGAGGGCACCTCGTTGGGGTATTCAGCCTCAGGAACATCCCTTCCCTCTGGGACATATCTCCCCAGCCAAATCAATCCAGAAGCACATATGCCAACACTTTTGCTGATCTGTCCCCTCCAGCTATTGGCTCATTCAGGAGGCATAATGAATACACAGATTCCATCTTCCATGTGCAATATACTTGAATTAAGGAAGATTTGTGTGTTAATTACTGTATTTCTATTCATTATACATGATCATTTAACACTGCTTGTGAGGTGGGCTAAGCAGATTATGGATTAAAAGAGAGCAGTTAGGGTTAGACAGAGTGTGTTAGCAGTTAGTGTGCCGGCCATGTGGGACTGTAAACGTGGAACGTGGACAGGACAAGGAGCTGTCCTGACAGGAAGTAAACTCACCACCGTAGGGGTCAGTGGCATTGTAAGATGATTCATTATACAGCTCCTCTGCAAACAAGTTGCAAACACACAGTGGTTCATCAATTCACACACTAACACACTGAAAAAATAAGGTGAAAGGAAACATATTATCCCACAGGACATGTCATGTCATGACATCGCCGCTAGATGGAGATATTCCTTTTGAGCTAGAGAACAGGACCACTCAAGACAATCAGGCTGTGTGTGTAAGTGGACTTACTGGTCAGAACTTTGAGCGTGAAGGGGTTCTTCTGCTGGATGGTGTGTGTGAAGAGGAAGCGAGCATTGCAGCTGTAGTCTGTGTGAGCGTCTTGGGACATAACATTGGAGAAGTACAGGTCTCCATTCAGACCCATGGACACTCTCTTATCCTGAGGGATCGGACTCATACCTAAAGGAGAGCAGAGTGACAAGTTATATCGATGAGTGCTGGTGTGGTTTAGAAAGAAGGGACATCAATCTGGAAAGATTTATAAAACCATTTCAAACTATTTGGAGTTCAACATTCTACAGTGAGAAAGATTATTCACAAGTGGAAACATTCAAGACAGCTGTCAGTCTTCACAGGAGTGGACATCCTAGCTAATTCAGCCCAAGATCAGAAAAATACACAAAAACCCAAGAGCTACATGAGCTACTGAGGTTCACTAAACTGCATCTGAACAAAGAACAACACTTGTGGAACAATGTCCTATGGACACATGAGACCAAAGTGGAGTTGTTTGGTCTTAATGATCACCACCATGTCTGCTGAAAACCAAACAGCATTTCAGCAGAAACACCTCATACACACTGTCAAGCACGGTGGTGGAGGACTGATGGTTTGGGCTTGTTTTACAGACACAGGACCTGGACACCTTGCAGTCATTGAGTGGACCATGAATTCCTCTGTATACCAGAGTGTTCTAGAGACAAATGTGAGGACATCTGTCTGACAGTTAAAGCTTGGTGGAAACTGGGTCATACAACAGGACAATGATCCAAAACACAGCAGCTAATCTACATCAGAATGACTGAATAAAGAATCAAGGTTTAGGAAAAAGTTTAGTTTAGTCAGTCCAGACCAACGTTTTCTCCCCTACGATACATACATGTAGCTGCACAGATCCCTTAAAGGCAGATGAATAGCATGGACATTGCCGTCTGACTCCATTCTTATATGCAACTAAGTTGGAGGTCTGTTCAAGTTAACCCTGCTGATGTGTCATTTGCTATGGGCTAACTCCTAGCACACCCACACAGACACTGAGACGGCGCGTCATCCACACTCTGCGACCACACTGACTGACGTGTGCCGGATGGCCGTCAAGACGATGCCCCGGGACCAATGAGCAGCTGGACCAGCAGTCATTATCGTGTGTATTGGCGTGTCTGGAATTAATGACAGGCTGATATGATGTGCTGTGGATGTGTGCAGAGGACGATTCATATGAGGTGAAGGACTGTATCTTTGTTTGTATCTTTGTGTGTAATTGGTGCTCACCGCTGTCCATCCAGAAGGTAAATGGAGGTGGCAGGCCTGGTGGGGGGTTGCAGGGTAGAACCAGCGGGGAGCCTTCAGTCACCACCACTGGCTCCAGCACCTCCTTGGGCCACAGAGGAGCCTCTGCATGATGGGGGTAGGGGGGAAGGAAGAGGGTAATGTGATTAGAAGAAACAACAGGACCTTGTCCATTGAATGAAAAATAAATACAAAACCTTTTATTACTGAATGGATGAGAACATGAAAACATGTATCATTTATGTTCTTACTGGAGACCCGGAGCAGGATTTTGTTAGACATAGCCACACCGAAGTCATTGCTGGCAAAACACTGGTATTCTCCTTCGTAGTCTTCCGGTCGTCCTCCACTGCGGAAACCGATCTCCAAGGTCCCAGAGCGTTTCCTCATCGTCACCCTGGGATCTTTCCCGATGTTGAAAAACTTCCCATTTCTTCGCCATGAGAACCTAAACCAGAGGAAGTTCCATCTTAACCTGCAATCCTTACTTTAGGAGGTTGCCTTTCAACTGGCAGATAACATAGCAGAAAACAAGCCTTTCCTGTCCTGATATTTTTTTCTGATTATAAATTATATTATTATTATAAATAATATTCACAAATCACAAACCAGTTACAGATGCTTTTTAAAAAGTGCTTAGCAGGTGAAAAATCATGTTTTGTCAATGAGGAGATAATTAAAGCAGAGGATACATTCACCCTGACACAGGGTTATATACCCAGTGGGCCATCAGAGTGTTGACACAGACTTTTAATTATTTTAACAGCCAGAAAATGGTGAAGTCCTTCGCTTGTCATGTGGTTGCCATCTTGTATTACTCAACTGGCATATGAATGCAGCAGCAACACACACTCCACATGTGCATAATGTAGCTTAATCCCATTCCATGTGGTGATTTCAGAGGGCTCCCTGATTAGCAAAGAACACTGCTTACATAAGCTGCCTCTATTTTTAGGAAGCAGAGGGAGGATTTACAAAAGATGCTTCCTGTCTTTTTTTTAAGGCGAGTTACAGTGGAGCCGGGTCTGTTTTAGGTGCGAGAGTCTGAACAATGGGTCACTATTAAAGACACTGAAGACCAGAGCAGTGTGTTCATCTCTGCTGTGTGTGTGTGTGTGTTATCGTGTAGTGAGAGACTGATTGAAAGTGAATAAGTGAACGATCCCTTTTGGTGAATGTTTCATGAGCATGAATAGCCAACTGAGTGCATTATTGGAGTACAATGCCTGTCCTGGGAGGAGGAGAACCAGTATGTGTGCATGGCAGAGGGGCAGAGTGAGTGGCTTATTGTGTAATTTGTGTGTGTATACCCAAGAATCTGGGTGAGTGTGTAAAGAGTATGTGTGTATGTTATGTAAAGCCAGTGTGTCTCCAAATAAACAATGTGCCACTGTCCTGAACTGGTCATACCCCCCTCCTCCAATCCCGATGATGTAACCACTGGAGACCTGGTGCATCTGTGTGTATGTGTATGGCATTAATATTTAGACACAGCTGTATGTGTGTGTGTGCGCGCGTGTGGAGAGCAGAAAAGTGGGCAAGAAAAATGGAGTAGAAAAATAATAATCTGTAGAGAACAATAGAGGGAGGGAATATAGGCTACAGCTGAATTACTAGGATTGTTAGTAAGTTTAGTTGAACTGCACACACTTCACACTATCAGTATAACTATAGATGGCTGTATTTGAATTTTTCAAACCACTGCAGGACAAATGTACAAATTCTATGCAGTGTTATTATTATTAGTATCATTTTAGAATTTGTTCATACAGTAAACTGAAACACAATTTTTTTTCTTGTAATCTGGCATATAAATGAACCAATGTTCACTTTGGTTTATCTAGATTTCAATTAAAGACCTGATAACAGATATGGTATAATGCTCTGATCCTCTTATCTCATGCATATCAACCGTAGACAGCATAACTATGGACCAAGCATCCATGAGCCCCTGTGGGAGGCGCCTGGCTTCAGCAGATTTTTATATGAGAGATATGACTCAGAATAAATAAATTATGTTTAAATTCTGTTTTATTTTTGTCAAAATTATGACTTAATCTCAAAATTCTGAGTTGTTTTTTCCCCTAGAATAATGACAGAAATCTCTCCTGTTTTCTATAACTCTGCTTGCATCATAGCTGTGAGACAGAGTCTTGTCCCTACAATCTTATTTGGTGTGGAAAACAGAGCAGAGATACCCAGGTAGTATAGGCTGATTGTTTTCCAGGATGTGACCGCAAATAAGAAATAAGGTTCCAAGAAATGGTGGGAGGACAGGAAGAGCTGATTGGGTTTACAGCAGCTGCAGGAGACAGCCAGACAGAGTGATGGAGGTAATAGAAGGACAACAAAAGCACAACAGACCGCTTTTCAGGATGTGGTTGTAGAGGGCAGGCTGACGGGTGTCACACTGAGTGTATGGGGTTGTTAGAGGACAGGGGAGGAGCTTTCGGGCACTTGGATATGGGGGAAAAGAAAGTGTTGGCTAAGGTGAAAATATGCTGTGTGTGTGTACGAGAGAGAGGGAGGTCGTGGTGGTAGAGTAGCACATCTCAGTACACTGTCACTCCTCATAACTCTCACAGAGACAGGAGTGGAAAGAGATGTGATGGCAAGGACAGCACAAAGGAGCAAATTAAAGACAAAAGAGAGAAAAGACCAAGGGCTCGAGCGAATGACCTACAGTGGGAAAATTGAGAGGAGAGAAAATGAGAAAATTGGGAGTCCTCCCTGCATCATTGTGTGCTCAGCTGTGCTGCATTCTACTGATGACTCTCTAGCTGCGCCTGATTGGTGCACAGAGCCTGCAGCCTGTTAGCTCATCGGCCTGTCACATCAAACATTGTCTGACTTACCTGGAATATGTCTACATGAACTTCAGCCACTAAAAACAACAGAACTTGAGATGCATCCAGTAAAATAGATCCAAAGCGACTTGTTGTTCACAATTGAATAAGTTAACCCTCCTTTTATGTAACATAACAAAACAAGAGGGTTAATTTCACAACAAGAAAGGCTTGTTGTGCAATCAGATGGAAATAAAATACAGGTATCAGATATCAAAATATAGGTATCAGTTTAGGCACTAACTACAGGCCAGAAGGAGTTCAATAACATTAGCATACGAGTAAAGCTAAACTGAAAGTGCACTTTCTCTTTAATGCATTAATAAATATCAGCCTTTAATTACCTTTAACACCAACACTTTGCTTATGTTGCTGCTTTTTTGTAGTTTGTAAACATAGTTTGGAAGGAATGCATTATGGGAAATGTATCAACAATAAAGTTTTGGTCAGGATATCTTTACACTTATTTTGGTAATTCTTCAACCCCAAAATATGAAAAAGAACAATGGCAGATTATCTGCATCAGCATTTATAGGCTTTAAATGAAATACCAGTATTGGCCCAAACTGAAGGTGGCAGGTAGACAAGTTGGCACTGACCAATGCATACTGTCTAATAAATGACATACTGATGTCACTGAGACTAAAAGAACGATGAGTACGTCTACTGTGTCAGTATCAGCAAATGTTTTAAATGACTTAGACAATATGGTCATATCTGATATCAGTCCATTTTGTTCATCCCTGCCATGTTTTGCCCTGGATAGTGTGTAGAATGTTTATTCTAAACAAATTCATCTCAACTATTCCATATCATGTACTCAAAGTGGGTGAATAATGTGTTGTGAGGGATTTGTGTGTGCATGTATAGTGCTTACGTTGGCACTGGGTTGCCCTTGGCCTCACACTCGATGATGATGTTATCTCTGGGGTCGACAATGTAGTCCTTCACTGACTGTTTGATTATAGTGGGGGGCTGCTTCACTGTGGGAGGAGTGAACGGACAAAGAGAAGGTTACAGAAGGCAACACAGTCTTTCACACATTCCAATTCCTAAGGGACTCCTTCACCTTAAAACTGAATAATTACAATTGACCATTATAGAAATTTCTTTCCAATTTAAAAGAAGAAAACCACACTTGCACACAGGTCAGTGCCATTTATCTGTACTGTATATCATACAAGGCTCACCCAAAGGTCAATATGCTGAGTTGGATTACAAGTCAATGGAAAGGCAATTGTAATAAAAACAATAAATGAGCTTAACAAACTGTAGCTAAAATTAATTGTCATAAAGAATGTAAATGACATCAAATATTTAGCATCTATGAAATGAAGCCATCCCAGCTACACTTTAAGTTTCTGGCAATATCATTGCTCCATTAATTATGGTTATTGTATTATTTATTATGCAGTGGGAATGCTAGCCAGTGTGCATGTATACACAAATATACAGGTATTTTTTGCATTTCAAACTTTGGTATCGGTCCCAAAAACTCTATATGTGTCAGACTATAATATACTGTACATCCACTACTGGTTTTCATTTGTGTTTCTGGCTTTATAGAAAACCTACCTATAGCTGACCTACCTGTACCTATAGCTAAAACTGTGGTCGGAACCTCAAACAGTCAGCCAACGTTATACATATTTGTTCCTTTACCACAGTTTAGCAGACTTGTACTTTAAACCACTGATCTCTCCTGCTTTTGATTTATCATCCTCATGCATCTATGCAAACCTGCTTTACATCCTGATAAAAGAAACAAACGGATCACCATCTCCAGCTTTCCAGCTGCGCTCCCTCTGTCATCCATATTTAATGGCCCACTTAAATCAAACCTTCGCGACACTACAGACAACATTTATCTGCCCTTTTGCATTTCTAGCTCACTGAGCCTTGCAGGGCTTTAAATCCAACACTGTGTGCATACGTTCACACATATTGCATGCACGACACAAAGATAACAAGCGCTACAGAGGGGCCAGGTGCCTTTTAGATTAAAGAAGGATGGCCATGCTGTAAAAGAAATAAGCTCTGTGGCTTGACTATTAGAAAGTCTAACAGAGAAAGACAACTGTAATTGAAGCTTTTACATCTAATCTAATCCACAGCTATTAAAACACAGGGTTTTACATATATATATGTGTGTGTGTGTTGCTATGGCAACCTTAAGAATATTTTACAGTACAGTGCTTTGATAGGAGTCATGCTCAGAGGAATAATTGGTATGGAAATTGCTCCTCAACAAAATCAGCTTAATCCACATCCTCCATGAATCATGCTCTTTAAACTACCTCCTGCTCAACACCAATCACCACTGTAATATTTATTAAACTGCAGATTTAAAAACATCTAAGTGTGTACTCTCTGCGTTTCAAGCTAGCAGCTATGGTATATAAAAGGAGCTGTTAGGACAGAAGCAATAGCACTGACATGTTAAGAGGAAACACTTACGGTCTTGCAGGATCTTTGCTGTTAGTCCAATGTAAAGCCGGAGAGAGAGAGAGAAGGATGGACAACTTGTGATGTTAATCATTTTACAAACAACTACTGTATTTGAATAAATAGATGCTGAATGGGTCTGGTTTAGAAAATTGGATGCTAATGCTATAGGCCATGTGAGACCCACTGTAATAGCTTACAGTTATTTTAGTGTGTGTGAGTCACATTATCTACTATTAGTTGTTACACAAATGAGTATATAGAATGGAAGAAAGTGACTGAAGACTCACCTGTAGAGAGTTTCCGTATCAGCAAAAGAAGGAGGGAGGAGGAGAAAGAGAGCATGTGAGTTATGATTTTACACTATCGTACAGTATGGCCAAGCTAAATATTCAACATTAGAAACACTGAGGTATATCATTAGCTTTTTTTAATAGTTTTCCATACTGGGTTATATGGGCTTACAGTCACTTTGTGATGTACAGGACAATGCCATCCTGACCTCGAGTTTGCAGATTTGTGGTGTGTGTGTGGTCTTAGCATACAGCGGTTTATGTATGATCTCGTTAAAGATGATGACTGTACTCTTTCACGCTGTCTGATCTATTTAGTGGTTTAAAATAGCATTCATCATAATATGCCCTTTATGTATAATTGTGTCAGGAGCCAGTGTGTGTTGGGATGTTCAAAAAAGCACTCATCAATAAAGGTCAAGAGTGCAGTTGGCTGTGAAGCAGATGAGAAGGCTGGAGGAAAACAGGGGGATGGGAGATGCCGTTCTGTCTACTGCTTTAAAGTGTGCTGCATTAGTTAGCTGGCTCTGATAGAGGGGCTAGACGGGAGGAGTCGTCAGGGGGTTTAACATTTAGCATTGTTGTGTGATTCCAAAGTGTGAGGAGCATCTGATAAAAAAATGGGGCAAGCTAATCTGATCAGCTCACACGCACACAAAGCAGACTTGTCTTTAGTATACAACAACAACAACAACAACAACAAACTCATTTCTCCACCTTCAAATCTTTTTAAATATGCAGAATTTCAACTTTCCAGGAAAAAAAATCATAAATCAGCTTGAATATCATAAATAAATCCAATCTGCCACATTATCATAGTGTGGTGAATTCATTAAAGAGAGGTCAGTGGGTTATGAGGGTATTATCCATATATCCCTCTGTTAGGCCGTGTGTGTGTCTGTGTTTGTGTATCAGATCAGATCAATAAGTCCAGGGTTGAAAGGTCAGGCATGGAAAAAAAATCAGATGAAGGAAGTGGCGCCATAGAAGGGCAAAGAAAAAGACAACAGAGCAGCTGACAGCTGCATTCATTTGTTGTGTGCATGTGTGTGTGTAAAAGTAAAGACATGACTTCTCCCTATCTCCTTTGTGCTTTTGTTCACACTTCCCTCAGGATTCCATTTAACAGCAGAATCCAGTGAGGCTTTTATACTTGTCATAATGGACAGGTATGCGAATGCATTTGATTCTGTGTGTGTGTGTGTGTTTTGGGATTATGTCTATATTATGGATAGATGTAGGAGGGAGACACCCAAAATATCACCCAGAGCCATGTAGGGTTGGCCGATATTGGCAAAAAAATTAATCACGATTAATTGTGGCATTTAGCCTATAACGATTAATTTGACGATTAATTGATGACAATTGCATTTACATGTTTTTGACTCTAAATTGGCACAGTGTTCTAGCATGATACCGACAAATCATCAGTCAAGTTAACTACTTCATTCTAACAGGTTAAGCTGGTGAGTAGTGATTAGGCACAAACCAGCCATGGAAATATGTATTGATAACAGATGCACAAACTTTCAAGCTTCAAAATAATAATGAAGCAAACATTTAAAGTAACATTATCCTTCAAATGTGGAATGGAATATGTCACACACTAGTGCATGTTTTCACTCAGACTGTAGAACAGCAGCAGAAAAAACATTACAAACAAACAAACCGGACAATTTCACATTTAAACGTATGTCTGTGCAAAACAACCTGCGTTACAATCTTCCAGCGCTTAGTTTGGTCGTAAGCAGCACAATGACTAAACGTATCGCGGATTCTCGGCTAAGTGGAATTCTTTCCAATATCTGCTGGAGGAGACTTCGCTGTTGTAATGTGTCCTATCTTGCTGTGGAGTCCGTAAATAAAGATCGGAGTTCATTCCTTTGATACGAGCAAAAATCCAGTTACTATGGCAACAACCAACGCTACACGCTTCACCTAATGCATGTCGCGGCACTATACACAGCTGTAGCCGGCGTTGTGTCCTCATTGCGCTTTCTTCGGCTTTCTTCTCCTCCGGCTTATGGTGACAGACGTTGGATTTATGTTAGGAACGTGCTGCTCCGCATCATTTAACTAAATACCACTGCCTTCCGCCATTATTGTTATTGTGGGCTCACATGTGCGCGGCGCCATCATGACGAGGCACTAATCGCCGTAATCGATAAGTGGCAAATATTAATCGATGACAGTTTTTCTGACGATTAATTGCACACGACACGATTTTGCACAAGCCTAGAGCCATGAAGCAGGCTATTCTCATGATAATCAAATGTTAATGTGATCACTGCTGCAGAGCTGCTAACAAAAACATGCATGAACATTGAGCATCTTTATACTAATTGTGTGCATTCTGTTTTATTTAGTTTTACAAAGACAAAACGTAATACGCAAGTTCATCATAAATTGGTGGTATTATAACGACCACTTTTGATGTACACTTTATTAGTGTACATTAAAAGAATCTAATCAGCTAATAAGATGGCATCACCTCAATGCATTTCTGCATGTAGACATAGTTAGGAAAAATGTAATTAAAGTCCACCAATGCTGGACAATAGAAAACGGGAAAAACTCTGCCTGGTCTGATGAATCTCCATTTCTGCGGCCACATTCAGATGGTCGCTCAGAATCTGATGTAAACAACATGAAAGCATGGATCCATCCTGCCTTGTATCATCCGTTCAGACTGCTGCTTCTGTAATGGTGTGGGGGAGAATTTCTTGGTCCCCTAGTAACTGGTTTGAAGGTCACAGTCTGACTTTATGCACACAGTGTACCATCTTCTGATGGCTACTGCTGAAGGCCAGATTAGTAACCAAAAATTGTGTTTGTGCAGAGTGATATAGTATCTGACTTCAGTCTCACAACTGGATGACGCTCAAATGTGCCATTCTGGCCAACCTGTGTAAACGTAACCATATTATTGCTTCTAGTGTTGGTGGTTATAGACCGAATGTGTCAATTATTTGTGAAGATGTGTTGGATCTTTTAAAGCCCATTCAACATCTGTGCTTCTATTTTGGCATAAAAGCCAGGAGGGACTGGTGACGTTGAATTGAAATAATCTAGGTCAAACCCTGCCTTCCAATTATCAGGACCCTACACTACTATAGATACTTCACTTAGTCTAGAAAAACCTTGGAACAGAGGATGTTCCAGCAGAGTACACATGCTGTATAGTGCAGCCCACCCTAAAATGGCCCAGACAGTTCCAGAGCTGGTCTCAGGGGACTTCCAGATGAGTTCTTCAATCGAATGTACAAGAGTCGGTAAGGACTCAAACACCTTGTCATACACGTCACTGTTGTTGTGTTTCCTGCCTATGTATTTAATGTCAGCCCAAAATACTAACAGTAATGACTCTGTGCATGACTTCATAAACAATCTGCCCTTTACTAAAAACCTTAGAGCGATGCTTTTTAATTTGATGATGGAACAGCTTTCTTGTTCTGTGTCAGCAGTGTACAGTTTAATGAGTTTGTGAAAATGTGAGCTAAATATATCTGCAGAATCTGACAACAACTCGTCTAACAGCCTACATTAGTGCAGCCTCAGCATCAGTTAACCAATCCAATTTTCATGCAACAATTATATCATGACTTTCTGTAACATACTGAGTTCTGGTGCTGAGGGACTTACAATCATTTGGGACTTCGATGGGTGCTGCCTGGCGCCACAGTAGCAGCAGTAACGACGCGAGAACCAGGGCCGCATGCCCGCCCTGCCCCAACATCTCTTCCCCCTCCGATTGGCCCGGCCTCACCCCTCTCCTCTCCTGATTGGCTAGACGCTTCTCCTGACAGCCGTGCCGGAGACCTGCAATACAGAGACAGATGGTTAGGATAAAGACAGCGTAGCAGAGTGTACAGTATGTGTACAGTAAAAAAAAAAAAAAAAACAAGTGTGTGGGGGTGAGTGTAGCTGTATTCTGACACGGGAGAGTGGGTCGGCTCTGGCCTACATTCACAGCTGAGTCCCCGTGCTGCTCCCCGGAGAGAGCAGCCTAGAAACAAAGCCGAGAAGAAGCTGCATAGCACTGAAGTGGGATCAGGCTCCAATCACAGGCTACTCACGGGCCAGAACTGATGATGGAGAATAGGATTATTTCACCACTCAAATCACACTAGTTCAGTTTATAAATCTAGCTTACTACATGGGTGAAATCATCCAGAGTGGAGATACTTTGCTTGCCATCTTACTGAAGCTTTCTCCAGTAAATCAATGGAAAGTCTAGCAGTTGTGTGAAGAAGTATGGTATTAAAAAATTCAATCTGTGGTATATCTAGCCACTATCATCATTTTAAAGGGTATGGATAAGGTATATGTCGTTGCGGATGTAGACACAGGCAGGTACAGACATCACAGAGCCGATACGAAGCAACATGTAACCAAATATAAAAGTTTTCTTGTCTAATAAAGACGTACATCATGTCTATGTACGTCCTTATTAGCCATTATTTTACATTCAGTGGCCTTTAATTCTGCATGCTTGGATATTTAGCCGCCAGCCAAATTTCTCTAATATACCCCCCAACCCCTCCACTTCCACATGGCAGCCAGGTCTGTGTACTGGCAACCATAACAGGACCACCTGCCCACTGTTAATTCCTAACCCCCATGCTGCCAACCCCCACCAGGATCAATCCTTCACTCTGCTTCAAATCACACCAGAGCTCAAAGCTATGACAACACAACAAATTAAAATCAGGTGGGAGGCTGCTGGTGGTGGGTGTTTACTGTAAGGTTACCATTTCTAATCAGGAATCAGGAAAATATGGGAAAATGTGGGTGGAGCTCTGCTACTGAGGAGGCACACTCAGCTCTTGTAGACTTAATTGTATAAACTGTAAAATTGTGTAACAATAAGTAGTACTATGGTACAATTTTTGATACAGTACCTACCAGGTATGACAGCTAGATTGCTACAAAAAATGTATAACCCATAAACACACTGATGGTCATTATCTGACAACAGTGCAATGGTGGTTAATAAAAATAAACACTTCTAGATGCATAGATGTGACTCAGAAACTACAGGGTGTGGCTTTTATTATTTCAAATGTAATAGCTGCAGTTTATAATGATTCTTACAGCACAGACTTAGCTTGGCTATGTAGCCAACATGGCAGCAACTAAAGGTGAGTCCTGCCATAATTAACCACCTAATTGATCAACCAACTGATCACAACCCACCAACTAATCAATTAATGGAAGAACAACCAAACATAAACTTAAATATGTTTACTAAATAAATAAATGCATAAGAAATATCAGTTTAGAAGTAGATGGTTTTTCTAATTATTATTTATGTGTTTGTTAGAGTTTATCTGACAACAGTTTTGGCGTTTAGCATTTTATGCTTTTTTGTTGTTCCATTTCAAGTTATCTGGAAATAATATATAAAGGATAAATGCTAAAATCTACTTAAGATAATATATAATAATATAATTTCCCATCATGGCCTGGTGTGTGCGTATTATTTTCTCCTCTTTGAATGTGGTCAAAACATCAGGAGAAATTTACATATGATTTGACTGTTGCTAGGGTAAGTCACAGATTTGACTGCAGAGCCATGCAGAGTGACTGTGTGAGACTGATAGAAAAATATACACAGCTGTGTTTTTTTATGTATTGGAAAAGCCCTCACTGAAGAGGACCCTCCTCTGTTTGGATAAATGGTATCTTCCAACATCACAAGGCTTCCCACCACTCAGAAGCTGGAGTTGTCTTGTCATCACACTCATCCATAAGAACTCTTCTATACAATGAACAGTATGATGATCTCATCAATGTATGTAGAATGTGGCTTAAGCCAAAAAGTGAGTTGAGCCATCATCTCTATGAGCAGTGAAATAACAGGCTGATTTCACAGCAGAGGGGACACAACAGCTTTTTGGCCTGAGGGCAGGACTCATATTTCACCCCAAACCTGCAAACACCTGCTACACACACATTATGCATAAACAATCTGCTGGTATGTCATTCCAACCCTTTTCAACTAAACAGCTAATCTGTCCCTGGGGAGCCAAAAACCCTGGCACTGGCTGGCATGAAGTGCCAATCATACACACACACACAAACACACACACACACCATGCATGGATGCTGATGCACAGGGAGGTACATGGTTACACATGGATGAGGACACACCCTGTTCTCCCCCTCAGCACATGAAAGCACACATATCTCTGCTGGCCAGCTGTTGTGAAACCTGACCAGCACTACCCTATCTCTGTTAATTACTGAACTCTTGTCACACACACAACAGAAAAGAATAGCAGAAGGATAAGGGTAAGGTAAGAGCTCGCCGCACAGTCCAGCAACATTAAGACAGGAGTCCTGCTTTTTACAGATCTATTCCCTTTGGGATGTCAGGAAGTGAAATCAAGATAAAGAGGAAAGAAAAAGAGTGGAAGCTCTGAACTAGGTCAGTGTTTTTCTCCACCTCTCTACACCCAGCAGTGCATTATAAATAATAACCTACACTGATGCACGGAGCCTGAGTGCACAGGCAACTGAGAAAAAGGGTTCAGTGGAAGTCATAATGGAATCACTTGAAGTCTATTTTTACTGTCTGATTGTAAATTATGGCAGATTTATATACCATAAATGCATCAAAAATTCATATTATAAACCCTACAGTAGTCTGATACTATACGTTACAACTAAAAAAAGTTTGATATTTTGGAGAATACTGTTCATTGTCTCCAGAAGGTTTCCATGTGTCAGGCAGACAGATTTTTGTACAGGCCAGTTGTATCATGTTGATTCAAATGGAGACCAGTCCTGTGTGTACCTCGCCTCTTGCCCTTTGAACGCTGGGATAGTCCCCAGTTTGGAGGTAAATATGAATCATTGGTATTCCTGGATTAGTATTCAACAGTGCATAGTGAAGAGGTTTGGTGAATATTTGTGTGTGGCGAGAAAAATGGAAGATGAGAAATGTCAACAAAAAGTGGGTCGAGGCCCTTTGATTTATTGATCATTGACCAAAACATCACACTGTTTCCAACAGCTCAGCTGTTTCACACACACCTGCCCATCCATGCAATGTCAAAGAAAGCATTATTCATCAGATCAGGCCAACTCTTCCATTGCTTCATGTTAATGTAAGTGCTTTTAACAGTGGACAAGGGTCAGCATAAACACCCTGACTGGTCTGCAGCTATGCAGCCACACATGCTCTGACCTATTTGTCTAGCTGTTACAATTTGGTCTTTGTCAAAGTTGCTCAAAATATGTATGCTACTAATTTCCCCTGCTTCAAACATCAGGTTTGAGGACTTTACTGCCTAATGTAGTGTATGTAGTGACAAATGCCATGGTAACCAGATATTCAGTCTTATTGAGTTCACCTTCAGGTGGACAGAGGGATTCGTGAGTCTTCTTTCTATCATCTGTTGAAGTCTATGCACCAAAGCTACTTGGTTAGCAGCAACAGTGCTGCTCAGCATGTAAGTCCTCACTAAAATGTAGGGTCAGTGTCTTGGACCATAGTTTTACAAGCTTCTCTGGGGGACATACACATCTGTGGCACACAGAGCTGGCAGGTTTGCTTTGGCTGGCTATAGGTTTTTCACATTTCTAGCTGACCTAGCTTGCGTACTTTGATCCACACACACACACACACACTTAGACACATACACACAAGGTGACCTAGCAGACTAGCACTCATGCAACCAGGTCAGAGAGTTGTGTTAGTTTGGCCTAAGGTTCAAAACCTCCGGCACACATTACCATCACACACACATAGTTGTTCTTCTTACGCAGTGTATAATTGAGTCATTAGACTAATGGAGGAAATTTCATCTGGCCTCTCCCGTCTGCCTTTCATGCTACAGGCTCTAACAGAGACAGATTGGCCTGTTGCAGGCGATTTCTAAAATTAACATGTTAATTTGAACGTACATATACAGTGTATACTGTGTATCGCTCGGCACTGTTTAGTGACCTTCGATGAGTTTTGCCAGGAGCATGTTCAGAATCATGACACAGAAAGATAAAAAAGGTTAACCTACTTTCAGAAACTGTTTGAATAAGCATACATTTACTAAATGATCCTAGGGCTTCTTCTATTAGAGTGTAGTTTTATAGAATGCTCTGTTAACACTGTGATCAGAAATGAAAGGTTTTTGGTTTTTGCACTGGTTTTACATTTTCTTGGTTTTAGACAGGTATTTTTGTTCTTTATTAAACATTAGATTAACTGTGCTTTCTTTTTGTCTATGCATTGAGAGTACTCATATACAGAGATCCTTCCCATCCCCAGCCTTCTAAACACACACACACACACACAGTCTTTGTACTGACAGCTACTAATCCATTGTTTCTCTGACTGGGAGATTCCATTAGAGTCATTTTGGATGGTGCTGAGTGCTAATGGCTCTCTTCTGGGACAAACACAAAGCGTACAGGGCTAAAGGAGGTGTTGTGTTGTGAATGCAGATTTGGAGTGTTCATTTTAGCATCTGCATGTACTTGTAAATTAAATTGCAGCATGAAATTCAACATCAATCATTTTCCAGTGTTCTGTCCTTATACCACCTTAGCATGTGTGCTGAATTTGTAGTGTTTGGGAAACATAGGACATAGATGTTTTCACTTAGCATTGGTCACATTGAATCATTTGTCACTGAACCAATCTACACCCCCGTTGTAACCATGGTCTCAAAGTGTTTCTCTGTGTAATTATGGGTGCAGAGTACATATGAATTTTAATGTGCACGCCTGAGCAGGATTGCATCTTTGTGTGCATACACTGTTCATGTTTTTGTGTGTAAAGTCACATCCTTGTCAGCTTTGCTTACCCTGATTCTGTCATTTACAGTAATGTAAAAAGCATAAGAAAGCCAAAAAAACAGGTCTAGTCTCTCCTGTACTGTAGCTGCAGTATGACAAACTGAAAACACCAAGACAGACATCCATAAAATCTAAAGAGTTTGTGTTATATGCTCCCCTCTTCCACCACAAAATCTGATCATTTTCCTCTTGCTGCAGGAACCTCATCTAAATCCAAACAGTTTCTTCTGACAAATCTTTTTTTTTTTTAAAATTTCTCAGGCAGGGGCTTTACCAGAGGCATTAACACATTAACTGCCCACTCATCCATTCTTTTGACCTCCATATATACACCCTCAAAACACCATCACCAGTTCTACAGCTCAACAAACAACACCAAAATAGTCCTCCACCTATCACACACAATTACCCTCACTACAACAGTACTCTCAGTGTACACATAAATAAATAGCAAGGACGCACATACCAACCCTTGTTCAGCTTCATCAGGTACTGATGGTGGGTT
The DNA here is from genome assembly GCF_900634625.1 of Parambassis ranga. NCBI lineage: Eukaryota > Metazoa > Chordata > Actinopteri > Ambassidae > Parambassis > Parambassis ranga. Next base: position 29,798,083 of record NC_041026.1, read on the forward strand.
CACGTTGCTGAAAGTATGTTTTAAAATAAAAGCTCTACAACTGTAAGATGTGTATTTACAACAACAACTTTTTAATTGCCTGTTTTTTTTATTATTAAACAGAAGTCTATCCAGGTTCGGTTAGGAACAGATATCGGAACTACTTTTTTAGGTTTAGGCAGTCTTAAAATACTTGTATATATGTAGTCATTTAAATGTAGTTGTTTAGGTTTAAACATAAAGTCTGTTCATGTTTACATGAAAGTTTTTGAGTTAGCAAGCCAACGATAGTTTCAAAACTGCTCGCTGTGGATTTATGGCTTAGCCTATTCTATTCTATACAAAGAATTAGTCTGGTCTCAGAGCGTTTGAGTTGGATTTCCAGGAGGCAGTACCAACTGATGTAGATTTGACTCCCATTTGAATAGGCATATAACCAACCAGAGAACCAAAGCATGTGGCACAGGCAGAGCGACAACCAGACTAGTGTCAGCAAAAGACATCCAAAACAATGAGCAGTAAAGTAGGTACACAGTGAATGACTGTTTTCAGTTTTGCTATAAAAACTTTTTTTATAAAAAAAAATATTTTTGAACGAGGCACGTCATTACATAGAGCCAAATTCATTTAAGAAAAACAGGAGCAGATGAAAACAAGGTAAAAAATGGATACAAAATACAAAAAAAGTGAAAAAAATGTGAAAAAACAGCCACTTTGCCTCAACCTCAAACTAGCAGTGGTTCTGCTGCACTGATTGGTCCGAACCAATCAAGCACATTGCTTAAAGAATGGATTATCATGATATATCACAAACACTGTGTAACAGTTAATGCAGCTACCCTGCTGATATAACCATTAAAGTGTCCATTAAAACACACACAGAGGCACTTTTATGAATCAAAAACTCATTCACAATGATGAAAACCAGAGGGCATGAATGTACTGTAAATTAGTCTTGTGAATAATCACACTGAAGATTGATTTAATACACACCTACGATCACAGTTGTGGACACTTATCTTCTTTCTGTCCACCCACTCTGTCCACTTAGCAGACCTAAAGAAAGAAACAATACATTAAATAATGAATAAATTCAACCAATGGAACACACTTAAACAAAGCTCCATAACAATTAAACAAGCAATATCACAGAATGGAGGACCACTAACCAGTCCATGGTAAATAATGAATATGTTTATAGCTAACCAGGCTCAGAGACAGTCTGCAATAAATTAAGCCTGAAGAGACAGCAGAAGTCAGATGTGCTGACTGCTCATTAGTCTTTGTTAGCCTGAGTACAGGAAGAAGCAGAAGATACAGTAGAGCAGACAGCAGTGTGCACACACATTCACACACACATGCCTCAGGACTGTCTGCAGCACTGTTTTATCTCCAACTGTGTGTTTGTGCTTTCAAAGAGCTCATCTGCACTCCTGTCGCTGCCCTTAAGGATCACAAGATGCTCTTTCCCTCTTGCTTTTTGTCCTTCTCACACGTACTGTACACAAACACACAGTCAGCCCGCAGGAATAAAGAGAAGCCTCTGTGGGACTATGAGACACAGACGAGCACATCACTACAACATTTTGTGCTTCAGTGATGACAATGATTCAGTCAATGCAACAAACCCTACGCTACTGTACAAATTACACAAATTAGCTGCTGAGTGTGTGAAATAATAATACCATATAAAAGAGCAGTTCCCACAGCAGCAAGCACAATGGTTACTCTGAATTTACATCAAAAATGTTGTAATGTGTCATTTATAGTGCCAGAACAGTTTAGACAGTCATGTGGCCATGAGGCTGACTGGCACAGGTATCATCTCCACCCAAAGTCTGACATAACCTAAGGTAAGTCTATTACCTGGTTGGCTTTAGACTTGGTGTTTGGTTAGGTTTATACATACTTGGTTAGGGTTTACACACAAAAACAAGAACCTTTCACACCAATAAACACATCTACCAGTGCATGGCTGGAAGTATTGTAGCATCTTTAAATGTCTCCTACCACATAAAGTAGTTAGTCTGAAGTTAGATAAAAGCCAATATAAGCCTCAGAAAAACTAGTACTGATTGTTTTTCACTGCAACAGTGTCCCACAAATAACTCTGATGTGCACATATGTAACCCTGATATGATCAGGTTTTATGGTACCCTGGTTATGTTAAGTGTATGTAAATTCACTTTATTCTGACAAAGACAAAGGGAAAGCACCAAGATTAAATACACAAAGCAGGGTAACAAGACACAGGTTACGCACAGGGCATGCAATCACAGAGGAGAGAAGATGCTAGGAAAAGAACATTGAGACACAACACAGATGACTATAACCCTGGATACAGTTAGGAACATCTAATTCAAATTACTCATACTCTACATCCCAGATAGGGTCAACTCCAAGATGAGACACTAAACCTGGATACCCAAGCAAATGTAAACACAATTCCTGCTTTCTGTTTTACTTCAGGGCAGCTGGGGTATAAAATCTACAAGTCGACCCATTTTTTTTTATCATGCAGGTCACTGGTGCTGTCTCTTTGGGTTACATTTCTCATCAGGTCTGTGCACCCTGACACATACAAACATACTAAATTGTTCTTTATAATACCACTGGTTATAAAGACTACCATAAGTGCATTCATCAATATTTTACATAAGATTTGTATTTTTAGAGTTCATGAAGTTGAAATGAAGCTCATTTTACATTAAGAATGTATGACTGCAGATCAATTCAGCAACAACGTGGATGAACCCTACTGTTACATCACCCTTGAGTCAAACTCATGATAAAGATCATCCAATATGTGTTCACAACACACCCTCCACTGACTACACAGTGTGGCACATATTGAACATCTGGGGGAGGAATGTTTAACTGGGTTAAGTGCAGTGCCGATGGCACTGTAGTATTATGTCCTACTTGAGGAGAGGAAGTGTATGTGAGGGTACAGTGCTGACATACATTATACCGCCACAGTGAGACATCAACACATTTTTAAATGCTGTCACTGACTGACTGTCACACTGTCAGATATGGTAGATGACTTCTACACCCTTTGGCTAATTATTAATTAAGGTTAAAACTTCCAGAGAACAACGTGTTTGTGCTCATGGTAAGTGTTAATAACATTTCCTGTTAATTGTCTTAATGCTTTCAGACACTAACTCCCAGAGAGATTTCCACAGACCTCACAGAAAAAGCAATGCTGATGCCAAAAGTGTAAAACATGGAAAGTTCCTAAAGGTGCCATATTGTTAAAAAAATGCACTCAATTGCATTCATTGAGTTCTATAGTGGACTAGATTGGCCAAATACTCCTGTTGTTGGCATCAATTCAACTCTCACTGGCATGCAATAAATCCTGGGATATGTTGGGCAACAAAGGATCAACTTAATGTACCATTTGCTACATGTAAAAAAAATGTTGCGTTTAAAGGAGCCTAGTGTGACAGCCCTGACATGCTGCTATGATGCTTTTGTTTTATGAATGTGTTTTCTGAGGGATGCAGATGCTAAATCTGGACACAGCTACCACACTAAAACATCCCATTTTACATGAATGTGGATACTGGTATAACATTTGGATATTAAAGTAGTATAATGTAAATGTAAAAATTAGTTGTTTACTTTGAGTTTCAGCTGGGTGCTACGTTGACTGGCTGAAATCCTCTTCACTTAGCTTAGCACAACCCTGACAGCTATATGATGATCAGAGACCCTGCAGCAAGGTGAATTACTGAGGTTAATCTTAACTTGGTTTATAGTCTCAGTCCTCTAAAAGGATTGTTTAGCCAATTGTTTGCAATATAAATACAATTCACTGTACTTAAATAAAACAACACCGTGTTCAGTGTCAGTGAAATGAAGGTTCTATAGTGCTTTTAGCACCCATGTATAATCATGAGAAAAGTCCCTAACTGCTTCACAGTACCAAGCAGTCTCAGCACGAACACTGCCAAACACACCCTTATCCCTAGTTAGCACGCTTAAGCAAAATTACTTCAACAACATCACACACTCAGCATCAAACAAACATGGCTTTGTGAAATTTTAAAGAGGGATTTTATTGTGAAATAATGACTCTCTGGTGCATACCGAACAGTATTTGGTCTTAACATGAAAACCTGGTTGTGTTTCCACACAAGCTGTACACACAACACAGTATGTGTGAAGTGAATAAAAGAAGAACTGATGTTGATGTGCTCCATCAAACACACCCTAGTGTATCTCTATTTGACCCGCTTTCAACAGCCTCATGAGACAATAAGAAGTGTGTGTGTGTGTGTGTGAGAGAGAGAGAGATAACATGGGCACTTTGATGTCCAGTCTATCACTTGCTATTCCCTGCTGATCTATAACGGGTCTAGCACTCACCAGTTCACTAATGACTGTCCCAGAGGTGTGTGTGTCCACGTCCATACATGCATATTACCTTAATCCTCTGAACTCTGTTTATTACACACACACAATAGAAAGAGAGAGGTCGAGGCAATAAATGGCTCCTACTGACACAAGGGGGTCATGGGTCACATGGTGAGGAGGATGTGGGGGTTACCTATATGACAATGACATAATTTCCTTGCTATAGATGATCTTTAAAGGGGACGCCAAACAAGCGCTCTCTGGAGGTTTTGGGTTTATAATGCATAATTGTCTCGAAATTTGGCTAAATTGCTATTACTAATGTAAAAAGATTTTAATTAAAACACATTTCTATGCTTTCAATTTTACACATTATCCTTCAGAATTGCCACCTGCTTTCATGTTTAAAACCAAAATTACTCATTGGTTTTGTTTGGTTTACACTACATCATATAAAAAAGGTTACAAAACATGCAGTTCTAAAACTTTCCTAAGGTCCTTAAATGCATCATATGTGGCTCTATCAGAAAATGTATTCACATCCTTTAAAATTAATTTATCAAAACAAAAACTGTTTGCACTAACAAAATTCTGTAAAAAAACAAAAAATTCTGTACCCCCTGCTGCAACTAGAGAGTTATCAATGGACTTATTTTGGACAAGCGATCATGTGACAAAAATTGTGTGTCTGATCTACAGAATTTCCAAAGCTGATGTGCAGAATAGAGAGAGTTTGTAGATGCTGTAAAAATGTGGAGATCAGGTCAGTAACATGTGCAGACGCCTGGGAAAATGTTGCACATATTGTTTATTTACATTATTGCTAAAAATAATAATCATAGAAATGAAGATTTTTTTTTATTTTTTAATGTGATTTTGGTTGTAGTGTTGTCAATTTGAATTGAACAAAAGGTCAAGAGCCAGAAGTCAGCCTTCAGCGGGAATTTATTGAGATCAATTGTTCGACATGTATCGGCCAGCCACTTGTGTTGTCCTTTATTGCTCAGAAGTAGAAAAAAAGTAAAAAGTAAAAATAGTTGAACTGAAGTTGGAAATGCGCGAAGGGGCAGGGGAGTAACCCCAACAGTTGGCTCTAAGCGGAGGGAAGGGGTAGTCCCTCCTTTCCAGTAGGCGTTTACTTTAGGTTAGCGGGAGTGGTCTATTCTAAACAACTTTAACCCCTTTTTCACTAACAAAGCCTGTTTATCACTGACGCGCATGAAATTTGATCAATTTTAAAAGCTGTTTTTTCACGAACACTTATACAAACATTAATCCATGTGCCAACACAAAGATCAGGTCGATGCATATATGAATTTAAACCTTTTTTAGTGTGAATATGACTATAGATATATTTACATGCACAAACTTTTCAGCACAAATAATAAATACTCCTCACAAACTTTACTCACTCATTCCTGTCAATGGCAATAGTCAGTCTTCAGTCAGTCAGTCAGCTAGGGGTCTCACACACAACTTTGATTTCTGCATGCCAAATCAGAGTTTATTCATCACTTTATGTTATGTTTTTGTTCTTTTTAGAGATATTGTCTTTTGGGGAATGCTTGTGTGTACGTGACTAGTCTGATGGCATCCACTTCTCCCCTTAGTGCCAGACGCGGCTCATTTTCCACTGCATTTAAAACACAATGTTTCATAAATTTTGTGATCTTGGGAAGACTGATCAGCTACTCCAGTCTCTCCTTATGACCTCTGTGACAATATCTCCAGCAAATTCTCAAATTCCTGAATAGTTTTCAACAGTTTGCACTGTATCTGTGAGGTGTGTTGCTCTTATGGAGTTTATAATAGATGTATAATAATGATATGCATAGATTAACTTTCCCGGATCTGGAGACTGACGCACACATTTACAGAGGGTCACTGACAGTGTGGTTGCAGCCTTCTCACTTTCTTGCAATCCAGCCAGCCACACCGGCACGCATCGTCTCTAAATAGTGAATTACTAATCCTCCTAACACTTTATCATCTATTATCACAGTTGCAACTCTTCTGTGCGCACACAACTATGGCAGTTCAACTGCCTTCAAAACATCACAAAAGTCCAATTCTCCACAAGTGACTGTCGTCACTACCTGTCTCACAGACAGAATTTAGGTTGAGCTTCTACAGCTCCTGAGGCCTCAGACACACACTCTGACGGACACAGGCACACACACACACAGCTGCAGCACTCTCACTCATACCAGCTGCTTTCTAACCAGTTTCTAATTTGGGACTGCTTTTTACCTAATTTTAACAATTTTAACAATGTTTAATTTAAATGCAGCTGTCCATGTGCACATGGATTAAGGCTGACCTCTGCTCTTTAGGTTCTGGGGTAGTCAGGTTTTTACAACTCACCTCTTATTCACACATCCTGAAGCACCCTAACACTAACATGTTTCTCTGTGCGTGCATGTCTCATATGTACATCTGTGTGTGAATTAAAATGTAAAATGCTCCTAACTCTTTTTGGTCGACCTTTGCTTCCCAGTTGTATGAAGAAGAAGAGTCCCTGTACCTCAAGAACAACCACGTTGGGCGCCACTTATGTTGTCAATTTGAATTGAACAAAAGGTCAAGAGCCAGAAGTCAGCCTTCAGCGGGAATTTATTGAGATCAATTGTTCGACACGTATCAGCCAGCAAATTCAGGGACAGTTCCCCGAACCCAAAAGCTGAAGATCTTTTATAGCCAAGCCTGCCTGTGTGTGTGTATGTGTATGCATGGTCTGCGTGCACGTGTGCGTGTGTGCTAAAGAGGGTGTCCAAATTTGGCAACTAATTCTGGCATTGTGTGTGTTTCCACATCTGTTTCCAATCAACTTGATTTGTTTGTGAGTGCATAGCCAGTTCGAGGACGAACCCGGTCTTTCTGACCTAGCTCTTCAACTCTTGAACTTTCTTGAAGTACCAAGAAAAGCATTCTGGGAACCTAACCTAACAGTACATGAACATTTTTCATTTTTCACAGTAGCCATGATCGTACTCCTTCTATAGAAGTGCAGGACTTTATATTAGTGTAGCACATACTGGTTAAAACACAGATTTTGTCACCTGTTTCCACTACCTAACTGGCAGATATGTGCAGCTTGTTTGTGCAGGGTAATCCATCATAGTAAATATATATATCTAATAACATTTGTGAGAAGATTATCCTCATGTACAAGTGTGACCTGTGATGCATTTAGTATTTACTGTGAAACCCCAGATAGAAGAGACATCTGCCTGACAATGTGGCACAATCAGATTTAAAAGACACACAATGACCAAACATGAACTCAACACAATCATTTTAGACCATCACAATGTAAAAGTGACTACATTAACAGTAGTGCTCTGTCACTGAGCCTTCTCACTGCACATTAATGTGTTGTATGTGAAATTAACCTTCCTTTCCCTGACAAAGCCCTGCTCAATTAACTCTCAGGGCATCGAAGGAAGCAGAGCAGGGACAAAACACAGCGGTGTCGGATTGCAAACCCAGCCCTCCACAACGAGCGCAACCTCCAGGGATGGTAAGATGGAGGAAACAAGGATGGAGGAGGTGTGGGGTTGGACTAACGGTTGCCAGGCGATACATGTGTGTATATGGATGTCACGCTCGTCAAGAGCTGTGGCTCGATGTTGCAGAATGACCTAGTTTTAATCGAAAGAGCGAATTGAAAGAGAGAGTGGAGGAGAGAGGAGACAACGTGGTGCTGCAGTTGCAAAATGAGCAGGTTTACTAGTTCTATTTTATGGAAAGACAGGAAAGAAAAAACTGAGGAAGAAAAGACGATAAGGGGTCAAAAAGACATTCATGAGGGTCATGAGGGCATGAAAACAAAGCAGAGAGCTATAATACAGAGAGAACAGGATGCAAATGGTTAGAAAGTGATTGTGTGTTTGTGTGTAAGTGCCCGCTGGGGAAGCGCCCTGCAGCTACAGTCCAGATAAATCAATCCAAGAGTTCCTGGAGTGATGTGTGCGCAAGTCCTTTGCACAGCCTTCTTAATAAATGATGACTGCCACATGCACCAACAGGAAAAGGCTACATAGACACACACACACCTGCTGACATACCTGTGAGACTTCGAACACAAAACTGTACTAAAGTGGATGTTGTGTATACATTGCAACAGAAAATGCATTTTACCTTTACTGACATTTTTGTCAGGAAAGGTAACATGTGTGTGTGTGTAATGCACTTATTTTAATTATATTTAGACTTGACTGCTTTGAGTGATAGGTACAGTGCATCCGGTATCAAGTATTGACAGTGCTTTACTTTTTCCACATTTTGTCATGTTACAGCCCTTATTCCAAATTGTATTAAAACAATATCTTACCTCAAAATTCTACACACAATACCCCATTATGACAATGTTACAAAAATCTTTTGACATTTTTTGAATTTATTAAAAATAGAAAACTAAGAAATCACATTTACATAAGTATCCACAGCCTTTGCTTAATACTTTGTTGATCCGCCTAGCACACCTTTAGGCAGTTTAGTCCATTCTTCTTTGCAGTAATTCTCAAGCTCCATCAGGTTGGATGGGAGACGTCTGTGCACAGCAATTTCCAGGTCTCTCCAGAGATGTTCAATCGGACTCAAGTCTGCACTCTGGCTGGGCCACTCCAGGACATTCACAGAGTGGTTCTGAAGCCAATCCTCTGAGATCTTGGCTGTGTTGGGTCGTTGTCCTGCTGAAAAAAGAACCTTTACCCCAGTCTGATGTCATAAGCACTCTGGAACAGGTTTTCATCCAGGATATCTCTGTATATTGCTGAATTTATTTTTCCTTCTATCCTGACTAGTCTGCCAGTTCCTGCTGCTGAAAAACATCCCCATAGCATGATGCTGCCACCACCATGCTTCACTGTAGGGATGGTATTGGCCTGGTGATGAGCGGTGCCTGGTTTACTCCAAACATGGAATTCACACCAAAGAGTTCAATCATTGTCTCATCAGACCAGAGAATTTTGTTTCTCATGGTCTGGGAGTCATTCAGGTGCCTTTTGGCAAATTCCAAACGGGCTGCCATGTTTGTTTTACTAGAGAGTGGCTTTCGTCTGGCCACTCTACCATATAGGCCTGATGGATGGATTGCTGCAGAGATGGTTGTCCTTCTGGAAGGCTGTCCTCTCTCCATAGAAGAACACTAGAGTTCTGACAGAGTGACCATCGGATTCTTGGTCACCTCCCGTGATGTTACGGATCCTTTGTCCATACAGTGTAGGAGACCTATTTAACTTGGATTCATACTGGTGTGGCTGCATTTAGACTATTTTATGTCCTGACTGTGTAAGACTTCACTAGGCTCTCTGTTGCACCCTCTTAATCAGATATTTGGCCTACAACAAAAAGTCAGTAGTTCAATCATACTACCGAGAACCACTCCATATTACAATCTGGGGCACAACTACAAAGATGTAACTGTATATCAAACAATATATCAAATTATCCAAACTACAAAATATATCTCATAAAATCTGGCTGCTTTTACTATAAGGCCAATGACTAGTATAGAGAAGTCTCTATAAGTCTAACCCTATAGTATTTGACTTTGTGCACACAACATCACAGGAAATTTATGAGCACATAGACAGAAAAATACCTTGCAGAAGAAACAAACAAGCACAACAGACAGCAAGAGCACATCTCTCTACCCATCCAAATCCTCTACAGCTCTTCCAGAACAGGTAGCTGCCTCAAGAGAAAATATAGTACCCCAATCAGTTGGTTACCCCGTGTCAGTTCCTACACACCGTGATGGAGGTCAGCAGGCAGAGGGGGGGGGGGGCACAAAGAGAAAAAAGGAAACCAAAAATTGCATAAACGCATACAGTGCTTTATTCAAAACAATGATAGTCCTAAATGCACATCTGTTAGCAGCTATAAGCAGCTTTCTTGTTTGCTGTATTTCCACCAGAGTTAACAAAGAATCCTCCTCTGAAATATTGAGGACCTCCTGCTGATATCCAAATCACGCTAAAGACGTCCCCTCTTACCTTTGTTTCAACATCACATATTCATGATATACAAAGAGGCCATTTAGTGATCCCTTCAGGCACATTGTTGATGAAGATTATCAGTCATCCAGGTCATCATACGTAGCTTCATCAGTTCTAACTGTTAGAACTGATGAAGCTGCTTGGATGAGCAGCGAAACGTCTTCTAGAAAACTCTACAAGTCCAGATGCCTTGCTTCAATCTTCTCTACTTCAGGCACATTGTTCACAGTCAAGAAAACCACACCCACCCACTGGGAACTGGCAACCACCCAAATTTGTTCAGGAGTATAGATGGTGAAAAACATTTATAACTAGAAAAGACAAATCTAAATCCACCAAAGAAAATAGCATGCACTATGTAGCACTTTGTCAATATGCAGTCATGTACTATGCAATGTAAGAAAAAAAAATCAGCATAGACTCCACATGACAAGGCCATCAGACTGCAGCAGTGAATCAGTGAGCATGCCACAGTTGCAGTTCAGAGCACCGCAGCCAGCTGGAGGTTAAACAAATGTTATGTCGGCTCTGAGGGCTCAGTCAGAGGTTTACTGTAGCTCTGTTCTGCAAGAAAAAAAGGCTTATTAAAGCTGAACCCTTGCTGCAGCCTGCCTACCTGTGTGTTTGTGTGTGTGTGTGCTGATAAGGAGTGTATGTCCCTAAAAAAAGACAGAGCAGATGAAATTTTGTCCAGGGGCACAGCACAAATGCTGATTATAATGGTAATACAGCCTGACTAATCATTTTTAAAGGGCTGGTGGGTCTGTTATGGTCTGTGCTGAATAGAGCAGGTCAGCATAAATAAAATATCAACATACAGTAAGTGACATCTTGCAGTGTGGGGGGTTAAAACACAATTAGAAACCGAATCTGAGATAGGACGCCAAATCCCATTTAGGCCATGAAACAAATGGTGATACTGCCGATGCTTACTACAACCTCTCCTATCATATTTATATTGTTTATAAAAGGACGAAAGTGTGTGTTTGAATAACACCACCCGCCGGACATACAGGACAAAGAGTTCTGTTGTGATGATCACATAACATATAACATTAAGTAGGATAAAGGAATTTGTTCTAGTTGAAATTGTGTGGGTTGTTTTTTGGCAAATAAATTATTAATCCATAATCATATTGATTTGATTTACTAAACACATACCTATATATATATAATAGATTCAGATTGACTCTATTTGTGATTAAACAGTGATAAAAGCTGTGGCTCAGGTGTAAAGCAGCTCCTTGAAAAGACTCTAAATAACCCCAAATTGCTGCCAATGTTTATGTAAGGAAAAAACAAGTTTGTATTATACACAAGTATACACAAGTATTGTGGACATTGGAATCAGTAAACAGAAATAGATGTGTGATCCCATTAAACTGACTTTAAGGGTTCAGAAATGGACCACACGGATTTGCAGAAATGGACGAAGATAGTCCTCACATCTACACTAATACAAGAATGTCTCTCTCTCGCTCTCGCTCTCTCTCTCTCTCTCTCTCTCTGTCTCTGTGTGTATCCAGACATAATGTTCCTTTGTGCCAGCCAAAATAAATGAAAGGGTACAGTCTGACCCCCCCAACACCACCACCACTCACAGCAGTCCCTGTCTTGTTTTAAATTACCTCTTCCCATCTCTTCCTTTATCTCTCTCTGTCTATCTTTTGTCTTGATTTACAGGCTCACTGCACAGCATATTTTGATGACACATATCTCTTCATCCCCTCCCTCTCTCTTGTCTTCCTTTTTCATCAGTCCATTCTATCATCCTATCTTTTCCTCGGTGCCTCCATCACCCACTGTGGCAATGTGGGTTCACCACGCCACCTCATTAGCACATCTGGATCTCACTTTGTGCTCCTCCTCCAACCATTCGTTCCTCCAGTGACCCCACCCCCAACTGCCTTCAACCCCAACACATACATACACTCTCTCGCTTTCATCCATCCCTCCTCCTTTTTCAACTCTTTTCTCCTCTTTTCTCTGTCCAATAAAAAAACTACCCCGTCGCTAGGGCTCCTTAGCAACAGCCCCACAAGGGGAAGGAGGCATGGAAAAGGAGGCTGGGGGAGGAGGAAAAAAGGCGGGGGGGGGGGGGGGGTAAGAAGGGATGAAGATGAGGAGGAGGAGGTGAATGAGGAGACCAACCCCAGCGGGAGTGTGAGGCTGGAGGTGTGTTTGCCATTATCAAAGCCTCACATCTGTGGTGTGTGTGTGTGTGTGTGGTTGGAAAGAGCATACAGGCCTGAAAGGGATGGAGCAAAAGTGCAATCATTGGATTTTACTTCAGTGTATGTGTGTGTTCAATGCTGAATTCACAGAAGCTGGGCTGTATATATAATCCAGAGGGCATCATTTTAAAGTCCACTATGTGTGTGTGTTTGCACCCAAGACCTGAGTCAGGGAACAAAGTGCAGACCACAATAACACCCTTATTGTCATATTTCACCATCTTGCTAATATCTTTATCTTCTATACACATATAAACAATAGCCTAACAAAAACAATGTCTCCACTTTATATTCCAGCTAATTAAAACCTGCCTCATAGCAACGACAAAGATGTCCATGAAACACACACAGACTGCCATGTAAGCTCCCATATGACTTATTTGGCTAAGTGAATGAATGTAGCATCTAGAATAAACTCATGGGAGGCATGTGGCATAAATATTTCCTTTTATCTTTAAACACAAGCATGAGGTATATTATAAAGACTTTCACTCAGAAGAGATTTTAACTGTCACTACAGATATTCACTTTTCTATCACTATTCACTTTACTTCAAATACCATCATATGCGGTAAGAACAAATGTTTCTAGTTGACAAGTTTAGGTTGATAGCTGTAATGTAACAGCATTGACCTGCCATTCTTTGTACATTACTTATAGTTAAAATGTAAAAATGTAAAATGTAAAAATCCAAACACTGAATAGACAACACCTTTTTGTATTGTTGTCTATTACTTTATCTGAATTTCCTGAGATAATATGTTATCTATTCAGTATTCTGATATATTAGATAGGAAAGAGTAAAGTAAAAAACTTTCTGAAAACCTACAAATATTTTAAACATTCTGTCAGACAACCTAAACTACAACCTATTGCTAGTAGGTAATCCTAGCCAAGTAGTTTTAATGGATAAATCTAACCAAGAAACTATAGTGACTTAACCTAGCCAAATAGCTTTAAAGTAGTTGTAATGACTAATCTAGTTAAGTAGCTTTGATGACTAAACCTAACCAAGTACCTGTAATGCTAAAGATAGGCCACCGCCCATCCTTCTATCTCTTACTGTCAACCCTCCATCAACTCCATGTCCAGAGGTGTTGTCCCGTCCATTCAGCTAAAGTGTTTTTGGATTACACAAAAAAAATCAATTCACAGTACAATTAATGTGTGAGGATGTCCTGGCAAAAATCAATACCCCCAGCATCCAGATCGTTGGGTTTTATATAGTCCAGACTGGATTGGTAGCTTGGAAAAGGAAGGAAAAACTGACACTTGAATTCCACAGACACTCACTCTGACTGACATGTACATACTGTCAAATGAGCATTAATGTGACGTGTGTGATTCCTCAGTGCAATACCAAGGTCATGTGTAGGGCTTTCATTAATATGTGATGAATAGGCCTTTCACAGCTCCTTTATGCAGGGAACACTTTTTTAAGCTTTTTTAAAGGACAGCTACACTGTAATGCCACTCATCCATAATTGCCATTTCTGTTAAATCCTTCAAACTAACAGTAAATCTTCTGCACTATATAAAAAAAATCATAGAAATCTTCCTGTAAATGGGCTTCTTCTGCATTTGTCTGTGTGTGTGTGAGAGAGAGAGTTGCACCTGTGTGTGTGTGCTGATCTATAAGCACAGCTACCAGGCCTAATTTGCCAGCATGGGCCCATCTGCCTTGAGGTTAGCGAAGTGATTAAAGGCACTCTGTTATTGGCTGGTCTGTTTTGTAGGCTCACAATGATGGAAACACACACACACACATACACACACAGTTGTCAATTCCAATTTCCTTGGCATAATTATAACTTTATAAATGACCAAATTTCATTTTGTCTCAGGTTCTTTACCCCCTCCCCATTTCCTGCACATACAATCTGTGAAATGTCTTTAGGACCATTAATGGGTGTGTGTGTTTCCTCCTATAGGGACAAGTGGACAGAAACCTCCCTGTTCTCCCTCTCTCTCCCTCTCTCTCTCTATTCATTCATTATTTAGGATGATATTACATCTGTCCTTCCCGTCTCTGCTTCATCTGTTCCTATAGAAACACAGCTGCTCTCACATCACTCATATATTTTCTATCTTGCTGCTTTCATTGTATGATTTTGTTCTATTGTCATGTTGTCATATCCATTTTGATCCTGGACAACACACAGCATCATCAAACTTGTAGCATGTGCCCTCTTTGTTTGTGTGTGTGTGTGAACACTGTGAGGAAAGCCCTCCCTTCCTCTGAGGCCTCATGGTGTTAAAATGATTGGCATCTCAGTGTGTGTGTGTGCTGATGATTACTGCTCTGGTGGAGTGGTTAAAAGGTGTGATAAAGTGTGTCTTTGTATGTCTGTGAGCGTATGGACACACGCTGAAGAGGATTAGGTAGGATGATGGTGTGTGTGTGTATGTGTGTGTGTCACACTGTTTTTTTTCACTGAGTCTGTGAGTGTGTGTATGTGTGATTATAAAATGAGGGCTGGTTGAGCTGCTGACAAATCTAATTAACACTTTGGAGATATCTATCAGGGAGACTGGGCTGGTTCTTAAAGAGCACTTATACACAAAGCAAAGTGATTAAACAGTTTTAAGTAAATAGTAAAGTATATTAGATAGTGAACCAATAGTGCCAAGACTATCCAATCAGATCCTCACACATAAATTATACTTTGGTTAAAAAAACGTCCATTGTGGATGAGGTAGATTCAAGTTGCCAATTCCTAAAACTGGATGGAAGGCTTAATGGTGGAACAAACCCATATCCCGAGAAGACCCAAAGCCAATTATCGTGAGTAGCTGTTGGTTTTCATTCACTGTTTACTTTGCTTATTTGGTTAGATTTAGGCACAGACCTCCACAGACCACATCCATTGGAGGATGTAACCCCTTGACTGGGACACAGGGCTTTAGTTGCCATGGTATATAGACCTGCCCTATTAACAGCATGATTACTTGCCTAATGGCAAGTAAATGGCATCTACTGAAACAACTCCATTGTAGTCTATGTGGACATGCTGAAAACTGATGCCAAGGTACTACCTTCAGTATTCAAATGTAATGCAAATTTTACTTTCATACATGAAATCATGGTCTATATAATTTGGCTTTTTTGACAAGAACCTACAACAAAGTAAAAAAAGTAAAAACAGATTTTTACAAACCAATGTCACTAAATGTACATTGAAATGTATAGTGTCAAATATTCAGCCCCTTCAGAGTGACTGACCTAATTCATCAGAGGTCCAGCTGATGTGTGTCAAGTGACTGTAGTATAAAAACACCTGTTATGTCTGGGAGGTCCAGTCTCTGCTTCATCAGTATTCAGTTGCAACAAGGCAAAAAGAACACACCAAGGAACTCAGAGAAAAGATCACTGTCACAAGTCAGAAGATGCTACAAAAAGATTTCCAACTCACTGGACATCCCATAAAGTTCAATCCATCATTAAGAAATAGAAGAAGTATGGTTTAAATCTACCTAGAGCTGTCTATCCTTACAAACTGAGTACCATGTAAGAAGAAGACTGATGAAGGAGGCTACCGGGACACATAGGACCACTCTGAAGGAGTTAAAAGCTTCAGTGGCTAAGATTGGAAAGACTGTACATAAAACAGCTCTTGCATGCATTCAGGAGCGCTATATTAAATTTGCACCAATAATGGTTAAATTCTTACTAATGCTATCTGAAGCGTGTTAAACATGACAAAAATGAACTGAGATCAATAATCGCACAAATTACTTGAAGTGATAGGATAAAGCGAGACTGAAGCCTGTATCATCCCTGTCATATCATCTGTCATATGTCTGTAATTGAGTATATTCAAATGAGAGGAGCCTCCTTCAGCAGCAGTACAAATGGTCACAAATTAAAGGAGCCATTTCACGAGTGAGTGGAGCAATGGCCAATGGCAAGCTGAGCCCCGAGTCCAGACCAATCGCAGGAGTCACTGAGAGGAAAAATACACAAGAACAAGTCAACCCCAAATGACATGTTTAGATTCATGTCGGCCATAACCGTGTTTACTACAGTGAATTTATAACACCTTTAAAAAGAGCTACATTGACATGACTTCATTTCATGATGTGCAGTAGTAACCAATAGTGAAGTGGCATAAATGGCATAATTTTGTAAATGTATGTTCACAATGCAACGTAGCAACCTGCTATACATTCTTGATAGGTTACCTTGATGGTGTACTTGATGGAGTAGTGCAATCATGTGCAATAGTGCAGTTTAATTTGAATAGTATCTATTACAATCAAAGTTGTCTATAGGTGCTTTACATCCTGATTTACACCCAGATCCTAACCCAAGTGAAGCTGCTAAAGTGGCAGTCAGAAGCAAAAACTCTCTTAGGCCATACTGATTGCTGGGCACCACCAGGGCCGCCAACAACAGAGAGACGATATGAAGTTAAATGTCATCACTGCTCTGATTGAGTTCTGAGAATACCAGTCCAACATCATTTTTGTGTATAAGAGTTTGAAGCTGGGCAGCTAGACCTGATGATTCATTCTGGTTGTTTAGAACTAAGACAGACAGAGCAATCATCAACAGCTGTTGTCATGTTTGTTTTACAAAGCCACACACTGAGGTCCTCAGCCACATAAAAACTTGTATTTTTAAACTGAGCAAATAGAATTGATGAAGCTGCATGTAGGAGCAGTTAAAAATCAACACATCCAGCTCCTGAATAAAAAAATGACCCAGATGACTGAAAATCTCTATTGATATCTGACTAGCTGGGTGTCACCCGTGCCTGCATGAAATAAATTTACATTTATCCTTTGCCAGCAGTTTCACATTTGCACGCACCGCAGCTCTGGCCTTAGGGATGCATCTATGGTATAACTATGGTCACTGGAGATGTCAATAACTAGAGTTTTTAGCTAACCCAAGCAATGGTGCAAACCATGCCTCTAACTCACTAAGCCTCACCTCTAGATCCAAATATAATATAAATTTTTTTGTAAAGGAGAATAACTAAGGCAGAGAGAGAGCATGAAACCATGCTAACATCTAAGCTAGTCCAGAAATAAAGACCATAGCTGGGTAATTGTGCAGTCTACAGTGTGGAAATGTTTAATTTGTTGTTATGATAAACTGAAGAAGTGATTGAGGAGGTGCTGCATCACATAATTATCAAGATGCCAATATTTCAGGGTGTGTCGTTTCCTTCGGAGGCCACATTGACCTTTGGCCCTGACCTGAGAGGACACACACGCCCACTAGCATGCTAGGCTTTGTAGGCTGCCACTTCTTATCCCATAGCAATTGTATATCACTTATACATTTTTCTCTCTCTGTCTTACACACACGCAGACAAATCCATGTGTACCAATGTATAGCAGCTCCAATGAAGCACCTGTCTTCATAAATATAATAAAATAAATAAAATCCCTCTTATCATCCTTTTTTTATTTATTTGGCTGCACATTAGCAAACAGATTTCTTGCTGGGGGAAACAGAAATGAAAAAGTGCCACTGAATCACACATATTCTGACACATTTTCTTTCCCTAATGATTACCACATCTATTCTTGCATATCCCTCCTGTGGTCAGCTGATTTACTTCCAGATCATACAAGAAAACCCCAACACTAACCCATAATTATCAATTAAAAAATTAAGAGCATATATACTTCACATGCATCACTCCCGCAGCAGCCAGTACGATGGACCAACAGCACAAAAGATAATCTTCAGACCTCGGGTTAAACACATTCTGAAAGACTATTTCATGACAGGAACATGATTTCTGCTGCGTGCATTTGAATATTCTGCTGATGAGGGCTTATCTCCTGCGATCTGGCTACACGTGTGGGAGACGGAGACACACGCACGCACGTACGCGCACACACATACACACACTTTGAGCCAGCAGATTAACTGGACATGGCTGAAGAGAGTTATCTGGAGATAAATCTCCACGGTTACGTAATTATGTATAAAAAGCAGCAGTAATAAAGAAGAGGAGGAGATAAAGGACAGTGAAAAATATGTTTCTGGATTTTCTTCCTGGTTTATAGACTGTTTTCATTACTTTCAGTTTGTGTTTATAATTTATAAAGTTTTAACTATGACATAATTAAAGGCAAAAATCTGCTAAAATTATATTCAGCTGACAATAAAATGAATTTATGTCCAGATATAATTAAAATGTGGAGGAATTTGGAATTAGAATTTGTAGTATGTGTAGTATTCTTTCTCAGCTGAGTAAAGGTTTATCTTTATTACTGAAAGGACAAAGGCAACCAATGTATGACTTTATGAGCTACCATACAGCTTGTGTTAGCATAAATCTATATAAGAAATATACATTAATTATTTACATTAATAAATAAATCCATGTTATCTTAGTGGTAAGGCCATATGTGTAGCCTTTATAGTAGTGATTGGTGTCACAATAAATAAATATTACAAAATACCTTATATGAAAAGCTTCATTGTATTATGTTATTCTTACACTGTTGTTTTAATTACAGGGAAAAATTAGCACAGTTTGTAGCTAAAGTGTAAACCTTTTCAAAATTTTCTCCCCCTATAAACAAACATAAATGAATGAATCAATTTTTATCTGCTTGGTAAGAGTGGTGTCTCCCTCAGAGACTGATGGTCAGGGCCTAGAAGCTCATGGTAGCATTTGGTCATCAGTTTTTAATTGTACTCTAATAAGTGCTATATCATGAGAATATACAGGCAGCAACCTATTCATGTATAGAATAAAAGCATTTTGAAAAGAGCAAGACAAAACGCAATAACAGAACAGCACCTGATGAGACTCAAAACTGGGTCTCCCGATCCCGACAAATGTGTTACCAGTATCAATTATGCCATCAACACAGCCTATGTGGTGTACCACAGGGTTCCATTTTAGGTCCTTTTTCCTTTGTCATTTACATACTGTGATGCAAATTATCCAAGGACAGAATGTCTCTTTCTGCTGCTATGCAGATGACACAAAACTATACCTTACTGTTTTTCCTTCCGAATATTCTTTCTCTTCCAGTGAATATGTGTATCACAAACTTTTTCCTTTTGTTCTTGTGTGCTGTTCTTTGGGTCTTCAATGTTGTTTGTTACTTATGTGTATAAACCCTGTTTTAAAGATTGTATATAAAATTATACATGCAACAATGAACATGATTCCAACATGAGACAAATAAAATGAACTGATGATCTGTGAAAATAAGATAATCATGTCATATCACATTCAGTTTGTGGAACTTTTCTGTGTTTAATACTGTAATTGGCAAAAGATAAGACAAACAGCAGAGGTGCGACATCCACTCCTCACCTTGTCAGACTAACGAGTCTCGTCATACTGACGAGTGCTTTGGATTCACACCATCCTAAGCACTCTTGGGTAAAAAGAACATCAGCAGTGAGACAGTCTTGTAGGATGGCAACACACAGCTGTTCTACATGATTAAACCATAATGATCCTGCATGCTTTATGATCCACAAATGCCCAGGATTTGTGTATGAATGGCTGCACTGTGACATGCAACCAGTCTGATGGAGGCTGCATCCAACGTCCACAGAAAAGTACAATGTGGTCATCATCTAAACCACGCCAACAACTTTAAAATCCACATCTGAATCTGCATCCCATCAAAAGCATGATAGGCATCAGATTCATGGCCTCCGGCATTGTTCTTTTGTGGGAAGATCACAGTGACAATTTGTTCTGATCATTTCCCTTCGGCCATGGTGAGGGGGTGGAGAGAGAGAGAGAGAGAGAGAGAGAGAGAGAGAGGGGAAAAGGGGGATGGGATGTTTAGTATGAGACCTCTCCACCAAATATTTGCAGTGAAAGGCCCGTCGTTGTCCATTAGTGTTTCTCTCTTTCTTTTTTCTGGGTGCATTAACCTCTTCTTCACAGTGCTCCCAAACAAAGAAAGGACTGTATCTGTGCATGTATGTTTGTGTGTGTGTGTGTGTGCATTCAGTTCTCTGCCACTCCCACACAGTCCTGCATCTCTCAACAAACACTTATCCCCATCACAACACACACACCTGCAAACAGAAAAAAGACACTTGAAATGTATTAATCCTCCCACTTGCATATGCCACAGACACACAAAATAAACATGTGTGAGAAAGATGTCTGATAAATGTGTGTAATGCGGGCCTCCTACGTGACAAACACACAGCATGTTCAGACAGACCTGCGTCACCACAACCACTCAGGCCTCCCACATAAACACACACACACACACTTGCACAGTTACAATGTGTGGTCAGACTGAAAAAGTTTAAGAGCACAGCTGAACATCTTTTCATATCATACAATAATTACTGATCTGGTGTTGTCAGTGTCAAAGTTTCCAGTAATTCTCTTATGCTGCCAATGTTAGAGAGAAGGAAGGTCTTATTGATTTTCAGGAAGTGAATTAACACACTTCTACATAATACTCTATTTTTTTAGAAATTATATTTACACCAACAACCCAGATCCTAATTATATTTTAAATAAGTAACATGTTCTTATCATCTACCAATCAGCAGCATCCTGGAAATGTACAAGTGCAGTTCCTCATATTTCCACTTGAGGCTGTCTCTATTTCATTAGACCTCCACATTAAACTACTATAATGTAATTATGTAATGTAAACATATCAAGATCTCACATGGTGAGAATCTTGCTTACACTGACATAAAATCACTTACTGCAATCTTTGATATTTATACATGGGCTTAATTTCTCAGTACCAGAGGTGGCCAACAATAAATAAAAACAAATGTCACAAATGACAGCTCCTCACGTCTCCCTGATGGTAAACTGAACAAAGACAAAACTCTTAAATGAAATGTGCAGATTATTGTCACAAATATCTCATGTAATATGTCATGTAAAAACATTTGTGACAACTAAAACCACCATCTTTTCCCAAGAGTAAAGTATTCAGTGTCAGAACAACAATCCCAACCACTTCCTGCTGACTGATGCAGTTCATAAAACAGTCACTCCATAAAGTACAACAAAACAATAAACCCGCCTCTGAATATCATCCAGCCAGCAATTAGACTGCAGCAAAGATGAATTCTCCATCTTTTGAATTACAAAGTTGTAGCTTCAGAAAGATTGTCAGCTGGTAAAGACATTAATCTAAACCCAATAAATAATGCACTAATGACAAGTGTATGAAACATATCAACTGACTGAACGAAAGTCCATCCAGTATGCTGCCAGTTACCACACTCCTCTCAGATATACTGTATATGTCTGTATAAGGGTAAAAATATACAGACAGACAGGCAGTAATTGTGTTCAGTGAGGTAACACAGACACAAGACAGAATCAATAGTATTCCAATCAACAATAGCAGACAGACACTGGAGTGTGTGTGTAGCCAGTCAGTGCATGTACTATCCTAACTCTTCAGTCTGAGCAATCACTTAAGGGAAAGCTTAACATTTATAATGGTTTTTTATGTATTTAAAGAAACATGAAAAAGGTGGTTTACTTCTTGTAATGAGTGGAGAGATGAAAACAGATCATGTGGACAAAATGAGCTCTGACTGCCAGCTTTGAAATGACAGCAGAGCTTTGAACAAAGAAGTTTCTTTAAAATTCAGGATGAAACATGTGAATGTGTGATTAACCACATCGTTTGTTCCACAACAGTGCAGTGCCAATGTGTTTGTGTTGCCATATAAAAAGAAGCTGCATGAAGATTTTCTCTACATAACACACACACACAAACACACAGTAAATGTAGAAAAGTACCTCTGTCAGTGCAGCTCTTGTGTCCAGGTGAACAGCAGTGCTGGGTGACTGTGTTGTATCTCCATCTCCATCAATCCTTAAGCATCCAAGAGAAGAAGAAAAAAACAGGCTGAGCCACTGTCACGCAATCAAATCCACGGCAGACGCACAACATGTGTCACTACTGTAAAAATGCAGGAAAATACAGCACTCATTTCATTCAATCTGTTTTCATCTTCCTAACTCTCTCTGTCCCTTTCTCTCTCTCTCTCCCTCTCTCTTTTTCTGAGCGCTCTCACTGTTTCCCGGTCTGTACTCTCTCTCACACAGATTCTCCATCTGTCACCACCTCCTTTCCTTCACCCCTCCCACCTCATACATTATTAATGAGCCCCAGACACACACACACACACACACACACACACCCAGCTTCTGCCAGACGCACTGACACACACTGATGTTACAAACTATGCACAAATGTCCCTCAAACACATGAGATCGCAACTGCACAGTCCACTGTAAACATCTGTGAGAGCCATGTTTATGCTTAATTTTAATACTCTGAAGAATGGAATATATAAAACACTGAACAAGGTCAAGTAAACTTCAAAATCGTTTAAATTCATACACAGAGCTCAGAAAAAATGCAAAAATTTGACATTTTAGCAATGATAATTAAGTGCCGGTAAATGTTTATATATTATATCAAAGCAAAAATGTAAAAAATAAAATGCATGAATTGTATGAAAATAGAAACATTAATTTCATGAATGAAAACATTTGATACAAAATAGTTGAGAAATGATAATCATTGAAATATCTGACTTATATACTTAAATGAATGGTGTATATTGGGCTTTGTTTAGAGAATTAAAGTTAATCTGATAATTCTAATGACTTCTAACCCTACTGTGTAGCTACATTTTCTCACTGCTGCACACTTTTGGGGCAGAACTCTACCTTACTCTTACTTTCTCCTTACATGTAATCCACAAAAGCTCAAACACACGTCCGCCCTAAATGAAGACCTTTCATACGCAAAAAAACACACACAGGTCACGGAGCAGCCAGGACTGATCATGCATGTACACTGAGCACAT
The DNA here is from genome assembly GCF_900634625.1 of Parambassis ranga. Taxonomy (NCBI): domain Eukaryota; kingdom Metazoa; phylum Chordata; class Actinopteri; family Ambassidae; genus Parambassis; species Parambassis ranga. Next base: position 29,821,473 of record NC_041026.1, read on the forward strand.
ACACAGAGTTGTCCATGCATGCAGTGCAGGCAAGGAAGTCCCCCCACAGCTGGAGGCAATCCGACTTTTCTCATGGATGAGACATGACTGAAAGGAAGGTCAGTCAGAAATGTGTGAGCGTGGGTGGAAGGGAAATCAGCTAAGATGCTTAGAAAGCTACAGAAATATATCACATGACAACATAATATGTTGTGTTGCTGCCCTACCTGTTGAGAAGACAAGTATATTTAAGCTAGTGCTGACATGCTGACAGTGTTCCCAGCTGATGATGGAAGTCATGGTTTAAAAAGGTGCAACATGCACGTTTTTTAGCTCCTACACAAACATTTTTACCTAAACAAAAATATCCAAGAGGCAAAAGGGTCCAGTCTGTCCTATGAGAGGAAGAAATATTGCTGCCCAGAGTGTGGTGTGCAACCTCCTGTCAATCATCCTGAAGGACAGGTAGTTATTGAGCGGAACAGCTAACAGCTAATGGTGGTTGAACCTCCTGACAATCGAACTTTATCACCAGTACCTCCACCTGCTCCCAGGAGGGACCCAAAAGAGGTTTCTGTCTCAAGTTAGTCCATAAAATCTTTACATTGACTGATTGACTAAATCAATAACGCAAAGTAAGATTTCCACCTTCGCAACTGCAAACTAAATACACACAGGTTGTTCATTAGGGCCCGAGCACGAAACCTGAGAGAGCCCTATTGAAATGCAAAAGGTTATTATTATACTTGATTATTCTTCCACCCACGGTATCGTGAATTTGACCACCTGAATGTGCTCAAAAACTCATCAAAATTGTCCCCCCAGAGGCCTTGTGCAGAACTACAATTTCAGACACTTCTGTATAGGCTTCATTTCTCAGTAAAAGAAGTCAGACTTGGTAAGAATATAGCTTTTGATGGTTACGATATTTAGCAATAGCTTAAAGGTGGTTGAAATCAGATCAACACAACACTTAAGGGGAATCACAGCCTTTGAAAGCTGGCAAGCAGCAGTTAGTATGTGCGTAGCTGATTTATCATGTTTTATGATAATCCTACATACCTGACAGTACTGCACTGTTCTGTTTTTCTTGAGTAACTTTACGTGTACTGATGAAATTATTTAAAGAGTGCAAAAATAATGTTTTACATTCTCTGCACTCATTTGATCTTAATTGCATCCCTATATGAACCACTGGAGGGTTCAAAAGATGGAATATATTTCATTCAAGATGTGGTAATGAGAAAGAAAATGGTCAAAGAAGAAGATGAACACACACTCAAGAAAGGGCCTGAGAGTAGTTCAATGGGATGGGGGGTGGGTAAGTGTGGATTTGAGCCCTTCGGGGTATATAAACCCCTCCACCCCCCCACAGAGTTTAAACTGACCTGAGGCCAGAAGAGACACAGAACCAGAGATTTCAGTTTTCTGTGTGTGTGTGAAGCCTTGACCTTCTGACCTCAGCCGGCATTTTCAGCTTCCTTCTGTCTCCAGCCACGCCCCCAAACAATCATCAACCCATCCCTCATCACACACACACGGCTGCCGCTAGCTCTGACATGCAAATGACCCCCGCATATCATTAAAAAAATATGCCCTGACAACAATAGGATAACCTTAAGCCCCCCCTTAGCTTTTCCTCAAGACGTGCGCCAAGACATTCACTCCACACACCCACACACACACACGGTGCACAAACAAAAGCAAATACAACTTCAACTCATGCCCAGATGGACTACAGTCAGTTGACCTCTGCTCAGATCTGCAGACAAGCAAACAGACAAACAGACACTGAGAGAAGTGTGCTGCAGTGGCCCTCATATATCAATAGACACACACACACACACACACATAATTCACACACACAAGATTCATCCTGGTGCTACCAAGCTGCTACAGCTTGAATGTGTGCAACTACAGTACTTATGAACGTCAGTTAAGTTATATATAAATTAAGTGTGAGGAGATTGTAGTCCAAATATAAGGGCCAAAAAGATTTCTGAATAGAGGGTCATCTGCCAAAAAAACAGCTATTTTGTACCTTCGAAATGAAACAATGAAATTGAAAGTGGTAAATGCAAGTTAGTTTTGATTAAATTGTTGCATTCAAAGTTTGAACTTTCATCACAAAAAATATTCAGGGTTGTAAGCTTTCTCTCTAACCTGTCAACAGGCCCAGCAACAAGGAAGTCCTCTGAGTCTTTTGTGAAATATCAGTGTACATGTATAACAAGGTCATAGATTAAGTTGGGATATCTTGGGCGAAGTTGTGTTGATGTCTGGATGGCTTTAGCAAAACATCTTGTTACATAAGTGGAACCCATCTTATGTTGTTTGTATGTATGTTTCTATGTTTGTTTTGTGTCTTGATGTGTCTGGTTTTGACACATTGGCCTTCTCTGTTTAGCTCACTGTGGGTGAGATGCAAGTTGTTTTAGTAATGCCAGTAAAAACCACACAGACACCTTAAATCAAAGTTTACACTCATCAGAGTTTGAACTTAACGACGTCATTGGTTTGACAGTGGAACTGATGCTGTAGAACTGTTGTGAGTAGAAATAGAGGAAGTAAAGGAGATACTGTAGGAGAGAAGAAATGAGGACAACTTAGCCAGACAATAACTGGACTCATTACAGTTTATGCCAGGAGGCGGGGGGAAGGCAAGCATTAATTAACTCTGTTGTTGACCCCTGCACACACATACACACACACACACACACACACACCATCCATGTCCTGTGGTTATTGACCTGGGTATGAGGGGGGCAGAGCTCACCCTGGGCACTGGTAGAGTTTGCTTTTCTAATCAAAATGGCAACAAAACACACACACACACTGACTATAGAACCAACACTGCTGAAGAGCACAGTAAAATGCAGTAAGAGGGTCACACTATATATACACTTTGTCTAATATGTAAACTGTCATGTTCTCTACCTCGACCCTCTCCCAAATATAGAAAATGCATACACTTCCCATTTTCACATCAGGATTTGTGTACCGTGTGAGAGTGTGTTTGTTCCAGGACTTATCCATGGTAAGCAGATACAGTGTGTGGGCTCCTATCAATAAGGCTTTGTCCAGTAGATGAAGAATCCAGCCAAACAGCATGGAGGGGAAACAGACTGCAACCATTGTATAAGCAGTGCCCCCCTCCCTTTAGCAAAACAGCATCAGACTGTAGAGCAGAGGAAGCACTCCTGTCCAAGCCACTGATACATTATCAACAAGTATCAGTAGTAACAGAGTCAGTTTAACAGGCAGTATAAACAGTTATATATTAATATAGCACTCCTTTCTACCTATTGAGAGGTACTCAAAGCACTTAGCATAGTGACACATCCACATGCAGCCAGGGTGGGGGGATCGAACACACAAAATATTTATGTGATGTATTTACAGCTTTGAAGTATTCCTAATTAGATAACTCACTAGAGACTGTAGCAGTGAGGAGAAGACAAGAGGCAGAGCTGGAGGTTCACTTTAGGAGAACGAGGATGGACAGGATAAAGGACGAGCAGTGGTAGAAGGATACTGGAAATGGAGCTGCCAGGCAAGAGGTCAAGTGAAGGCCAAAGAGGAGGAATGAAGTTAGTTGGTGTGAGAGAAGAGGAAGCAGAGGATAGCGTTAGATTGATACAGATTATTCCCTGTGGCTACCTCTGATGGGAACAGCCGGAAGTACAAGAAAATAAATGTAAAGAAACTTGTCAGTCAACCACATGTCAGTGTTCATGGAGCACTGCGTCTTTGTTAAGTTTTGGGGATCACAGGTGAGTTCAACTGCTTTTAATTTAAGGGGATACTGTCTGTTTTCCTACTGTCTTCTCATCTTTTGCTGAAAGCAGCCATGTTGCTGGGTGTTTTGCCACTCATTCTGAGTGAGGCTGGAGTGTATCCACATTTGTGTCTGATTTTACTCCATCACTGTGTCTTGCTGTTTATGGCAACTGGTCTAAACGTTTAACCTCAGCTGCTCCACCAAAGAGACCATGACCAACCATGGGATTATTCAACAACCTGCCCTCCTAACCCCAGAGACTGAGCCTGTGCTGACAAAATCTATGACAAACATATAGAATCCAGCTGAACAGCACATAAATTTGTATGATTTGACATATTGTAAGGAAGCACAGATACTAAAACTTGCACTATGACATCTGTGACATACACACACACACACAGGTGCACAGTCACACATGAACAGCCCCCTTCATCAGTATCAGGTAGCTCACTAATTGAGCTGTTTAAAAATTTACAGGAGAAAGACATAAAGGGAGGAGAGGAGGAGGAGAAAAAGGACAACATTCACACACAAAAACACACAAACGTCTTGACTTAAAGCAAGAGCATGAATAAGAGAGATTAAAAACAAGCAAGGAAGCACTGGACGTTCCCACAATCCCCTGTTGTTTCTTTCACTTCATTAAAGCAGCTAGTGAGCTGCTTTATTGAACCACAACCAGTTTAGGAAAATATGTGTACCATACACACAGAGTAGCCTGACATGCTAGCCACACCAGACCAGAAAATTACACGGTCTAAGATGTTTTAAAAAAAAAAAAAAAAAAACAGAAGATCACAAGTGATCCTTTCATTATTTATCTTCAGACACAAAAAACATTCTTTAAGAGACATACACCCATTTTTATGTCAAAGACCTTCATGACTATTAGGGCCTCTGTCAGTGTATTGAATTAGTTGAGCTGCATCCAGCGCTGCTGATGATCAATTCATCAAGGAATGATCATGTGTACAGACTTTATAAAAACAGACGTTTTGACAGTTTGCTGCTCTGGAACATTCAGTTGTGTGTTAACACAATAAGAGAGAAAGACATAAATAACGGTGTTAGAGAAGCAACTGTTGCTGCACATCAATCTGAAAGATTTATAAAACCATTTCAAACTATTTGGAGTTCAACGTTCTACAGTGAGAAAGATTGTTCACAAGTGGAAACATTCAAGACAGCTGTCAATCTTCACAGGAGCGGACATACCAGCTAATTCAGCCCAAAATCAGAGAAATACACAAAAACCCAAGAGCTACATGTCAGAGCCTACAGACCTCACTGAGCATGCTCAGTGTTAATGTGACAGCACAATTAGAAGAAGACTGAACACATACAGTTTGTTTGAAGGGTTACCAGGAGAAAGACTCTTCTGTCTAAAAAGCACATGGATTGTTTGGGCTTGTTTTAGATACACTGGACCTGGACACCTTGCAGTATTATTAGCAGCAGTCTAGAGGCAAATGTGAGTGCAAGGATTTTGTATTATGTTCATTATATTATGTTACCATGGTACTGATACTCCCCTTCCTTTCTACAATAGGATTTACAGTTTTACTGCTTCCAGTACTAGTAGTACCCTCAGGTTATTTTCCTTCAGCCGTCACTAGAGGTAATAACTACTAAATGTTTTTAGGCTTCTGCAAGTAACACCATGTTCTGTACAAAGAACAATAACACTATGTGTGATACAAAGTGCTGCCACACAAAAACAAGCCAATACAGCAAACCGAAGATTTAAAGCTGCACAGCAAGTACTAGCAAAGTCAGTGAGGAGGAAAGAGAAAATCTGATCAGTGTTTTGAACATCCAGTGGTAGTGTGTCTGTTGATGTGAGCAAGCAGAAGAGCTTCCTTTCCTCTCTTTCATGTGTCATTTCAGTAAATATCCTCTGATGGCCTCTGCTAAGAGAAGAAATCAAAGAGAAAGAGTGAGAAACAGCAGCCGTTGCAGACAGTGAGGCGCACAGAGGCTGTCTGGAGATAAACAAGACACACCGGTAATTGAGCGACTGTTGCCGTGACAACACTGATGCTGAATATCCGCCCAGTCCTAGGCACAAACACACACACACACCCGTCAGATTTAATCCTGCTCTCTGCCAGAAGGTCGATGGGCCAAAACAACTTGGTGACAGAGAGGTCTAATGCTAGGCTAATGTCAAACACACGACAGGATTTGAACATAACAGGATATTATTAAGACTATGTGCCAGAGGGAGCAATCAGGGAGTAATGTAGCTGCCACATGAGACAGCAGATGTAAACTAAATGGTGCAACAACTTGGTGTTCAAAAAAACTTTTAGGTGAGACAAAACAAAAGTAAAGGGACAAACACGTCTGGCAAGTACCTGAAACATGACTACAAGAGATTTACAAATGTCAGAGTCTGCTGATAGTCTGCCAATATCGGCCTATCACAGCACAATGTGTTGAGCTGCTTCAACTCCATTGTTTACAACACTCTCGGGACTGCCTGCAGCATATGTAGCAGATGGTTGTCCAGTGAGTCACATGATGTCTTCATGGTAAGTTGCTTGTAGTAAATTCAGAAATACATTAATGAAGAGTTAAGTTAAGTATTTACCACTTGTGAGACGTAGAGGATTTCACTGCCTTTGCTTTGTTGTGTTTTCTCTTCTTTATGTCAGATTGTGAGTTAGCTCAGGTCAGTTTGTGATGTGGAGCCATGTTTTTGTTGTTCTTGCTCCACACTTTGCTCTAAAAGGTCCTCTGACAAACTAAAATAGCTGACAGAGTGTTGGCATTAATATTCATGAGAGCTCTGACAAGTAAAATGACGACAACAACTGAGCACACAGCAGACTAAACACAGTGACAGCAGGAGACGGTATCAATAGTGTGTGTGTGTGTGTGTGTGTGTGTGTCTGTGTGTGTGTGTGTATGTGTGTGTGTGTGTGTGCGCGTGTATGTGTGTGTCCAGCAGGCTTTAAACACTTCTTCACTGATTGTCAAGTCAAATAAAGGCTGTCGTGCGCCAAGCCTATTGTCCACACTGTGACCACCACTGCCTCCCCCCCTAAAAAAACCTGCCTAACCACCATGTCTCTCCCCCGCTCCTCACACACACACACACACACAGTTGAATCCCACAAAGTCTTTGTCTCCAGCAACAGGAGGTGTGGTCGGTTTTTTTACAGTTAATGAGTTGGCGGGGCCACAAGGGCCGAGCAGAGGCACAGGTCATTTATTCATTTAGCCCTTTAAGCCTCCTCAGCCCATTTCCCCCCATACACACTTGCATAAAACAAAGCTTAGATAAACAATTATGCTAAGGTAAAAATGTATATTTTACACATTAAAATATATACTTTTTGAGAACAAACACACACTCCCTTAATGAGTGCTTTCTTCAGGGTGTCATACACACACAGAGAAGGAGACAAGTATAGTCATGGGGTCTGGTGACACAATAGCTTTTAGTAGCAGCTGGTCAGCAGTAACCATAGGAGCCATACAGACACACACACTGACACTACAAACATGCAACATGTACAAGCCCCTGCATGTCTAATGACGTGCCAAGACGACACAAGAACAAGACAAGACGCCTTGACTGGCCATCTGTGGCACCGAGGCCATGTGGAACATCTGTGGCGATCAATAACACACTCACTCTCACACACATTTACACACACAGGCATGCATGAGTTAACACATTAACCCATACCAGCACGTATGTGCAAAAAGATTCATAATAAAAGTAAATGGGGGCTGTAGTTAATAAGATACATTTAAAAAAAATGTATAGTCATGTATTCAAAACAACTATTCACACACTAATTTTAGTGCCCAACGCGCACACATACATGTCGGTATGGCAGCTACTGAGCTACAAAAGGACTATCTGTGTTTGGGGGTGGTAGCAGGCTAGCTTTAGCATAGTTACATGCACAGATATTACTGTAGTGGTGTGAACATCTACTGACGTACTGACAGGTCACAATGGCAGAAGAAGTAGGTCAAATAGTTAGGTAAAGGCTGGATGGATTGTTAGAGGTATAAATCAATGGTGAATATCTGAATAGCATCTCTCACTTGAGCCAGACAAATATTGGATTGATACCTATTTTATTACCTTTTTTGGTAATTAAATGTGCTAATATTAATCTATAGGCCCTTGGGCTACCTTGTTAGTGAGTGGAAAAGAGAAAAAGTGTTGGTTATTTATTAACTGTCCATGTATTTCTACCAGACTACTACAGGAACCGAGAATCTGACTGATCTTTGTTAAAGAAAAAAGTAAATGCACAAAAGCTTCTATGAGATATATGCAGGCCAGTATCCCAAAACCCAAAGAGACCAAGGAACTAAGTACATTTTTGTGGACTGACATTTTCTATTGTTATTCTTATTTTTTGTTCTGTCAATTAAGGTGCCTTTTAAAATGACATTTTTTTTGTTTATCTCAGCATGGATGCCTACATCCCACATAGTCCCAAAAAATAGACTGGCACCTAACAAATAGCTCATCTCCAGTCCTGCCGCTGCTACCAAAGCTCTGAATCAAATACAAAGAAAACAATGAATAATTTTCATTTCCTCATATTGTCGTCACATAAAAATCTGCATATGATCAACTACAATCAGCAATCACACACTTCCATTCAACATCTGTAAGTGTGCTGCTGCTTATAGAGACATCTGGATTTGGTGAAGAGGGATGTTTGGATTAAACACACACACACACACACACCTCCCCCACTTCTGGGAAACACCTGCAGCAAAGCCTTCTATTCTGCAGAACAGAGCACATGTGCCAGAACACAGTTTACACATCCCTTAACCAATTAGGCGCGAGACTATTCTCTCTCACACACACTCACACGCACGCATACACACCTCCTTAGACACTTCTTATCTACTTTAACAAAACAACATGCCTCTATGCTTCCAGTCTGGCATCTCACTCTACTCATTAGGACTTCCATAAGAGAGTGGCAGCTGAGAGGCACGCAAAGACCTTTTTAGTTTAGTCGTAAAATTACACTAGCGGAAGGCCATAATTTTTATTGCAGGAAAAAAAACATAATAAAAATGCACAAAATTAATGAATGCAAAATAATGTTATTATGTATTCATAATGCCTTAGCATTTTTGGGACAAAGGAAAAGCAGAATTCATCATAAGGGTGTTATGTGGAACAACTGTGTTTGTCCGTGGGGGGTGCAATAATGTTTAAATGACTTTTAGCTACAAATTATGAGATGATTTAGTTCATTTTTCCAGAGGGTGTGTGTCCAAAATGTGGAGCAGCTATGTTCTTTAGGAACAGGAATATCCATGTAATTTTTTTTAACTCACATTTCATATTACTTGGAGGTTTACAGTAGCATTACATTCAACATTCCATTTTAATATATACAGTACAGTAATTGCACAATATTTTGGTTTACATTTGTCTAAGCAACCTATACTGTTGTCATTATTGCTACATATACAACACCCTTTTTGTTTAATTATGTACTTCAGAAATAGCATATAAGTATAAACATAGCAGCCAAAAAAGAATAAGGAATGTTTGTTCTCACACATTAATATATATCATAGATTTGGCTTTCAAGGACAAGGTTACACTGAACCTCTCCTGATGAGGAGAGCTTATTTGTATTTTTGCAATTTCCCCATTGTGGGACTAATAAAGGTTTCTTAATCTTAATCTTATTTATTCTTATGCCTAAAATAAGTCTACTGTTTTTTTTTTTATCTTAGTTTAGTTGTGTATAAAGTCATGTGAAGGGAACTCGCAAAGTAAGGATTTCATTGCTCAGTGTAACTGTAAAGTGCTGTGCATTTGACTATAAACTTCTTGAATCTTGAATCTTGAGGGATCACAGGCTACATGGTTTGTCAAACCTAAAACCAACTGAACAGCAAACTCATGGGTAAAGTCAGGTCTCGTTTTAGTTTGTATTACCAAATGTTTGCAAAATTCAGGCACTAGGTATCAGAATTTTTTTTTTGCTTGAACATGGTGAACACAGAGAGTCAATTTAGTAAATTTTCTTATAAGCCAGACTGAGACATAGACACTGACACTATTCGTGATGTGGGAGTGTGTGTGTGTGTGTGTGTGTGTGTGTGTGTGTGTGGCATGGTGACCTATATGTGTAAGGGGCAGGAGACCCCTGGGCTTGGGTTATATTTGGTCATTTCACATGTTAACTCAACCAGCAAGGACACACACACACACACACACACACCAACTCAGGGGTTAGGGACAGGATTACAGCCAGTGGTATATCAGAGCCTGAACACACCTGATCAAACAATCCATCTGTCCACACCGAAGATTAGTTCAATCACAAAGTTTAATGCACTACTGAAATTAAATAAACATACAAATAATATGTCCAGATCTGTACGGACAGCATTGTTGTGATGGACCAGGATAACACATTGGACAGCAGATGTGACATGACTGCACAACACAAAATTACATTCCACATGTGGAGTGAATGACATTTGCTGAAGGATCAGTTAGCCATGACCTCCATCACTCATGCACTGTTAACCTGTCAACGCTGACAAAGTGTGTGTGTGTGTCTGCATGCGTGTTGAAGGTCGCAATCTGAAGTGATGGTGTGCTTTTATGTCCTTGACTCATCTCTAATCTCCACCTTGGCATTCAATTCTGACCTGCTATGCTCCATTGACTTCAGATTACTGCAGACACAGAGGTATGCAGTGCTGCAAGCACGCACACACACACACACATACAATCACACAATGAAGACTGAAACAGATTACCTTGTCTGTACATTAGAGGTGCAGTCAAGCGTGTACTGCATGCGTGTACACCGTAAGATTCACCCTCCATTTTGTACAATTACATTTTAAATTCTCAGTCATAATACAGAACAACAGTTCTTCACTGTACCATGACAAAGTAAACATTACAGCTCAAAAGGAGGACACCACTATTGTTTAAATTCAGTAATGCTCCTCTCTGTGCCCTGGCATGGTTCATGGGTGTTCCCATAGGAAATCGTTCCTAACGAGGTCCTAACGAGGACTGTGGAGTAACCGGGGTCATGATTTCTGGAGAGAGACTTTTGTGGTAGGTAGTATAACAAGCAAAGTGCCATCTAGAGCTGAAAAACTCTGCATCAAACCCCTCTATCTCCAGTATGTCTTTGAATGCGTTTAAGTAGGACACCAAGACATTATTGGCTTGATGGAGCCCTTTTGTTTTCAGGATGTTGATTAACATTGACCAGCCAATCATCTCAAACGCTAGGTGCACTTTTAGCTACATAGGTAAAATAAACACAGTTTACAGTTTATACAATGGCTACAGTCATTTCACTTCTAAATACCCAGTGTCAAAAACTGCAGTTCCTCACTTGTCCATGGAGGCTCCAAAAGTGAGTGACTCCACATAGACCTCAATGTTAAAAAGTCCAATTTTACAGCAGAAATTTGCACCAAGAATGTAGAACAACATCAACGTGCTTCATAGATTTCAATTATCATCTGAAACGTCTCAAAATTTTAAATAGTAAGCAAACTTTGTAGTTGTATCTCAATAACACCACCAGAAAAAGCTCTGCTTTGAAAGATCTAGATCTTCATGTGAAGGATTCACTGAACATCACTGCTCTGTTTATACAAAACTGTGAAGCTGGACCTTTGTTCTGTTCCCTTATTCGTCTTGGGTGACTGACCTTCAGCTTTGGGTCCATAAAACTCATCAGGTTTTAAAACTGCCTGATAAAAAGCTCCGCCATGTATGCTTTCCCTCAGCTCCTCTGTGTATCCTATCATACCAATCATCGCTCAGCCAAAGACAATCCTGCTCGAGACTACAACCTTTGAGGCAATTGGCTCTCCATCCTCGGTGAGGCAAGGGTCTTGTCCAATCAAATTAGCAGAGGCCCTGGGTTAGCCTAATTGGGTGCAGTGAGATAACAATGTCCAGATGATAATTGGTGGGCAAGGACAAGAGGAAGAGACTGGTAACTGCTTCCATTACTTGTACATTTATCTTGCACACTCTCTCTCTCTCTCTCCATTTATCATTTCAGTTTGAGTAAGATTCTGGGTGGTACATGGTCACTCAGAGATAATCCTTTTGAGGACATTTTCTACTTCCAGGCAATGGTGCAGCGACTGTGTACCTGAAGTTTGTTTCTGGTGAAGGTGAAATGTGTTAAAGTTTCTGTCAAGCACATTGACTTGTGTCCTAACCAAGGACAATGCACCAAAATATTGCATTCTATGTTGTTAAAATAATCATGCTAACACTGGACAAAAGCACTGCAGCTTGAGGAAAATAAAGACAACATGCTCATCAACTGCAAAAAACTGCGAAAAAACAACACAGCAGGTCCTTAAAAGGTGAAAGACACAGATGGGATGAATAATTATGAAAGGACTCCAGCATGTAAATAAATCACAATCATAATTTCCAACACCACAGTCAAGCAGAAGACCCCCTGCTGATTTAGTTTTGCTTTTGTTTGCCCACTAACAAAGAAATGATGAGTATATAAGTTCAATGGTTTATTTGAACAGTGAGAGACAGAACAATAACAAACCAATCCAGGAAAAATGCATCTAAAAAAGTTATTAATTATTATAATCCATCCTCCCTTTGATGTGGTGCAGTTGTCCTGTCCCCTTGGCAGAAAACACCCCAAAGCATAATGTTTCCTCCTCCATGTTTGACTGTGGGGACAGTGTTCTTTGAGTCATAGGTAGCATTCCTCCTCCTGTTTTCTTGGTGACTGCGGTTCCAGCTGCCTTGAGATCATTGACAAGTTCCTCCTGAGTAGTTCTGGGCTGATTCCTCACCTTTCTCATCATCACTGAAACTCCATGATGTGGGATATTGAATGGAGCTCCAGACCGTTTTATGTTTCTTCCATTTGTGAATAATCATGCCAACTGTTGTCACCTTCACAGCCAGCTGCTTGGAGATGGTCTTGTAACCCGTTCCAGCCTTGTGTAGGTCCACAGTCTTGTCCCTGACATGCTTGGGAAGCTCTTTGGTCTTGGCCATGGTGAAGAGTTTGGAATCTGGATTGATTGATAGCTTCTATGGACGGGTGTCTTTTATACAGGTAACAAGCTGAAAGGGCCCCAATGTCAGCTCCTTACCTGTATAAAATACACCTGGGAGCAGAAATCTTGCTGATTGATCGGAGATCAAATACTTATTTCATTCATGAAAATAAGAATTCATTTAGAACTTCTTTGAAATGTTTTTTTTTGTAAGGCACACTTACAAAGTCAGCATGGGTTCTAATAATTTTTGCCTAACTGTATATTTCTGTGTTAAAGTTAGCAGTAGAAGCTTATTTTTACATTTGCACAGCTACAAAGTTGATAAACAGTTTGATATTTTAATATCTACTATAATAGATAACTGGGCTTAGATATGATCAGTATTAGCACATCCTTGAGGTTGTGGCATCTGTACTGGTGTAGGGGTCACAGGACCATGGTCCTTTAAAGAACTATCAAAGTCCTCAGCACATTTATTTTCAAACTGTGTTCATAATGAGTCATAAAATTACAACAACCGCTGCTGCTTGCTACACCAACATGTGGTGTAACTAGGGCTCCAACTAGGGCAACGTTACAAACAGAGAAGTGGTTGCTGGGAAATCATGCAAGATGAAGACTCACCACTCAGCTCTGACTCAGCCTGACAGTCAGCCTGGGGAGAATGGATGACGACTAAATTTTAAATGTGAGGTGAAAAGTTGAAAAATCAGACACTTTCTTTAGTGGATTTATTTTGTTTTGAATACCAGTCCACTTGACCCAAAAGTGAGTCAAACAATTGACTTCAGACATCATTGTGATATTAGCAGCTTTTGTAGAAGCCTGAAGAGATGAACTGACAAACTGTTCCACAACAGCAAACACAACACATCTGATAAAAAAAGCAAAGGCCGTCAAAAAAATATAAAAGATAAAACAGCAACATTTTAAGAGTAAAAGAGGACATGAAATAAATCAAGATTACCAATTTAAGCATGTTACCCTTTCCTTTCAGACAGATTGCTGTGACAGCTCGGTGCCTGAGGCCACACTGAACGTCTGCCACTCACACTCCTGGTGCACATATGAATACATAATGAACGCAGCTCAGAGGACTGCAGTCCCCTGTGACTGACAGTCACCACTGGTAGACCGGGCTAACATTACTCATCAGATCAGACAATCAGTGTTTGAATCGACTCCACTGCAAATTAGCTCAATGGCCTCTTTATACTATCAACAAGGCGCTTCAGTAATTATGCACAAAGATTAAACCGGGATTAAGACCTTCATTAATTTATTGTTTGGACTCCATGTAGAACTTGTGATTATGGCTATCAGGGGAAGACTGTTTGATCCCTTAGCAGAGTTTAGAACAGAGGCCTGACTCCAAACTGTGTAGTTTTTGAAATATAAACTGTAATAATTCTGTCTTTATGCCTTATTGTAAAGTCAGAATAGTTATGTTTTCCTAAAAAATGCATTTAAAGCCACACACTTTTCATATTTTTCTTTGCTTAAAATTTTTTTAATGTAGTATGAATACTTTTTCAATGCACTGTATAACAAGTCCAGCTCTAAGTTTCTTGGGATGGATTAATGTCCTTTTCATGTAGTGTTGTATTCAAAACCACCCAGTATTGTCTAATGCCTTAATGGTCTTTAATGCTAATTAGACCTACTATAATGCTCAGTAATAATTGTGGGGCTGAGAATGTTACCTTCCTGGTGAAGGAACCTGAGAATTAAATTCACATATAAAAGCAACAAGCCTGTTTGAGTAGCCCTCTAGTAGACACACTGGAGATCATTGATCATATTTAAATCTCATACCATTTTAGAGTGGGGAAAAAAGTCAAATACCTTATTTTCTCTTATAATAAAATCCTGTTCAGAGAATTGTGAGCTGAATTTTGACTAAGAACAGCATCAATGTGATTTTCACAGCTGTGGAGGGCGTGTTTTAAAATATGCTACTGTGACTTACTCACAGCTGAGCACTAAGTAATCTGAGCAGCATTCAGGTCTCTTTCTAAAAAGCAACCTTGAAATTAGCTTCAGAACAGCTGCAGAGCAGGGAGAGACTATTAGACCTTTAAATGGATGTCATTTTCTGACCAAAGATCACATTGGCTCTAAGAATGGGTAATTTTAGCTTTGAATCAAAGCAGAGAGATGTGTCATTTAGTGTGGTTAAGTGTTGGTAGTATAGAGCCTGAACAAACCAGGGAAATGGGACACAAACACACTGACTCATATATGCAGTGGTGCTAAATGAAAAGGAAATCAGGCAGACAAATCAGGTCTGTAGTGAAAAGGCATTCAGCTTCGAAACCACACTGAGAGCTAATGAGAACTACAGACGTGTGTGTGTGTGTGTGTGTGTGTGTGTGTGTGTTTGTGAGTAGGAAGCCAGGGCGTACAATGTGCAGGATTCTTTTGTATCCTTAAAACATCTAAACCATGTGGAAAATCAGAATGATGACAAATGTGCATCTGATCCGCAGATGGAGCTTTGATGAATTTGGCAGTGTTTCCTTCAACTATTAGAACTGCATTTGCTTCTCCAGCATCTGCGGCCCGGACCGAGTTTGACCTCTTATTTTATAAATGATAACTGTTTGTTTGGGTCCTGACTCCCTGCCTACAGATTCAGTGGAGTCAAGCTCAATTTAGGAGGGCACTCGAAGTAGGAATGAGTGTGTTTAAAAAAAAATAAATGTGTGTTGTTACAGGTACTTGTACAAACATGAAGGCTTTGAATAACCTTGAATGCAAGATATTCCAATGGTCATAATAATAATAATAATAATACATAACAGCATAAACTAGGACAAAACACAAGGTGTGTGCATGTGTAAAAGAGGGTTGAGAGAGATAACTGTAGTTCCTCTAGTGGCCACTTGAGGGAAGCTCCAATAAAAGATTCCATCCCCATAGACTACCAGGTTCAAATGTCCAACTTCAATACCAAACTACCAATACAAAGCCTGTTTGGTCTGTAAAGCAGTATTTCTGCAACTCACAAAAATTTGGCCAGCATTACAGATAGGACACTGGTCCACATCACATGACAAGAAGGTTTGCAGAAGGTATGAATACCATGAGTCCAGGGCAGTTGCTGCTTTTCAGGCAGGGGCTCATTTATTGAAGGGACAGGAGTTGTAACCATGGTAACCAATCCCCACACAATGAGGCTGACACTAAATCAAAGCCTGTAATTGAATCCGTAAACCCATTCTGATAGTGAATGTGTTTTAAAACAGCAGAAATAAGTAAAAGAGAGTTTAAATAAAAATGCATGGGCACCCAACAGGGCTTGTGGCTACGAAAAGCATTTTGTTGCCCCTCTATTGTGGCGACATCACAGGTGTTAACAGAGGCTGCTTGGCCACTATGTGAATGAGTAAGCAGGAACTGCGTAACAAATGATATGAGGCACACGTCTGATTGTCGTGCTTTAAAAGCGCACACTAGGGTGGCATTACCTAAGCACTGTTATTAGTCTATGAATGAGCAAGAATAAAGGAGGGGGTCTACAGTGTGGCTTTCCCTGTGTGCTACAGACAAACAAAACTATACTACATAATGTAAGTTCTAGACATGAACTTCTTCTCTTTCTCCCTCTGGTATCCATGTTTCATCTTTCCCCACAATCTGCTTCTCTTTTTAACAAATCAGCCCCCACCCTAACATTTCATCATCTCCCTGTCTTGTATTCATATAATCCAACACCTCCTCCCCACCGTCTTGACTTCTTTTCTCCATCTCTGCCTTCCTCCTTTAGCCCTCTGTCCCTTCTGTCTGCCGCTGCTATCTTTCTTAACCCACTTTCCAGGCCAAACAATGGAAACAATGGGGAGTGAGCCCTTGAGGCGATGGGAGAGTGGGGGGGTATAGATTGGACGGGCAGTATCAAAAGACTGCTCCCCACAGAGAGAGAGAGCGAGAGAGAGAGACATGCAGTGTGACATAGAGAGAGGGAGCACTACTGCCCATCTGCTGAGGTGCTGAAAGGAAACAAGGGGGTTATAGTGTATGGTGACAGACTGCAGGGATAGAGAGTGAGGTGATTGTGGTATGTGTGGATGCTCCATCCCCTTCCTCCCACTGAAGAACTGTGAGCTGGTGGTTTCACAAGTATTCATTACTGCTGTAAATGACTACTTCTGTGAATGATTTCCATGGTAATCCTCAACAAATACAACCAAACTGTAATCTTGACAGCAAAAGTTAACTATAGCTAAGCTGAAATCATAAAAACAATTGGTTTACCCAAATAAAAAAATGATTTAAAACTGGTGAGTTTTGGTGAGTGTATAAATTACATTATAATTATAAACCTCCTAAAGCTACAGTGCTTTGTCTCCCCCTACTGGGTATGAGAATATCTACACAAACACTGTTGGAAAATCAGTGAACTCTCCTACAATTGGTCACAAAAACATTGTGATTCATTTTCTACACTTTTAAAATTGATAAATTAGATTTGAATATTAACACAAACTTCCAACCTCTAGACAACATGTTAGAAATCGCAGTTCCCCAAATGACCACTTGAGGGATTACCTCTATAAGTGAGTCAATCTCCACAGACCTCCATGTTAAAACTTCAAATGAAATTTTTAAAAATCCTGGTACAAAGCGGTGTTTTGGGTTGTAAAAGCAATCTTCCCATTCAGAACTGACATATTTAAATGATATTTCCCTATACAAAAAACATGGTTACTGGGGATTCCAGTTGGATTTCTAGGGGCAGTACTAACAGACGCAGAATAAACTGCCCTGTGACACATTTGGAGAAGCATACCCAATCAGAGAAAAAGCATGTGACATAGGCAGAGCGAGATACTCTACGTGCCAGACTAGTATCAGCCAAAGACAACCAAAACAGCATGCAGTTGAGTAGGCAGTGAATGACTGTTGTTGATTTTGCAATAAAACTTGAAAATTGCAAATATTTTTAAACAAGGCGAGTAGAAAGTCAACCCCATTTTAGATGAATAGTTACAATATAAGATGTGATAGAGTTTATAACAAAGGGAAATGGCTGTAAAAGGGGAGGAATTCCAGACTCATTTCATGGAGGGAATTTTCAGAGTGAATGGGTACAGCTGGCTAGTCCACATGTCTCTCTTTTTGTCCCCATAATACTAGAGGAACTATCTGCCTTCTGACTATAAAGTCGAAGTCTAAACCGTACCCTGTTTTGATCACAAGAGCACATATTTTCATACACATCTGTGGATAAAATGTACCCTACTGGCTGATTAAAGAAAAAGTTTTGAGCTTCATAATAAAGTGGAAGAGCTGTTTGTAATCACTTTACAAATACATGCGTGTGTGTGTGTGTGTGTATTAACAGCCCTTTACATTTTTTGCATTTAAAAGTGGCTGTTTATCCTTGTGTAGTAATGATTCAATGACCTAGTTTTAATCCAAGAACCACAGGGGAAAAGTTGATTTTTTTTATGTCATTCAGCTGCAACAATCATAAAAAGGAGAATTACCTATGCTTTTATTTCAATTTAAATAAGACAGAAAGTGTTTAAATCTGTGCTGCAGACGTCTGAGCTCGTCCTTCATGCTATTGTTACACACGGAGCATATCACACCAGTCTCTGTCAGCTGAGCACATGTATACACACACACACACAATGCACTCATTGCTCACTTCTGTCTGCATTATGTGTCTCTTTCAAACCACTGTACAAAACAGAAAGAAAGGAGCACAGTATGTCTTGGAGATGCATTGTGTGCATTGTACAGTGTACATATATTTGTGTTGTGTGTGTGTGCGCGCGTGCGCATGCATTGTGAGCATCTTGTATGTGTACTGTAGAGTTTCATTGCAGTGAAGTGGAGCACAGAGACTGACAGGCTACTCAGAGGGACGATAATGTATGCAACAAAACCTCCATTGAACATACACACTGGCAGTTTGTTGCTTTTTAAGTGGAAGTGCAAGAATACAAACAGTCAGTGGGGCAGAGACGTAACTCCACAGTAGAACCCAACTGGATGACATTTTAATTCCCTGAGATAAAACTTCTATCCAATAACAATAAAAAGGAAAACTGCAGATCAGCCAATAGCTGGATTTTTGTCACATGACTGGTGGTCACAAGTAAGTCAATTATGGTTTAATAGTTGCCCTGACTCATTGTGCATTCAAGGACCACCAGATGATGGGTATCAGCTGGATTTGGGATTATGTGGGTAAATCACATTTTCTTTGAGGGTACTGTTTCACTACATGTAAAACATTCCAGGAAGTCACATGTTAAGGAGATAAAGACACTTTGAGATATTTTCAGCATAAGTGCTTACAGGGACAACAACACTGAGTTAGTATTACAGCAAAAGAATAAGGAAGTGCATACAAACATGAGAAGTGTCACATTGAATAACAACAATAACAGTGTGGATTTGATTGTGTGTTGTGAAGAGTCACATTTATTTGTGAGTGAGTGAGTGAGTGAGTGAGTGAGTGAGTGAGTGAGTGAGTGAGTGAGTGAGTGAGTGAGTGAGTGAGTGAGTGAGTGAGTGAGTGAGTGAGTGACCTTATCCAATTTGTAGCTATTAACACTGCACGTTCATGGCCTCTGGAGGAGTGGTGATTCTAATGATCACAATGTCACATAACATGTTTACACAGTAGCCCACTGTGTTTTTTGTCTTGACTACGACCAAACCAAGTGCATCCATACCGTTGATTTCTACTACTGATATGCAGTGTGTTAAAAGATCACACCCCTTACTTTCTGGTTTCAAAGAATGTGTATTATGTCCCAATGATACATGAGACTGGCACATCTGGAAAGTTTCCAAGCTTTTTTTGCAATGTTTTCACTGGTTTGTTCATAAAATGTCAAAATACATTGATTAATTAATCATGGACATTATGATTTACTACCTTTATAACTAAAAAAGTTATAACACATCAGAATGGATGCTGCCATCATGAACACACACACAGAGCAGCAGATGTCTGGTTCACCTTGATGTCATGATACTCATGACAAGCTTACTAAATGCTGTAGAAAACTTGTTAGCAAAGTTTGCTCAGCTAATGTACAGGAGGCCAACTTCTATTATCAACAAAATGTTCTGCCATTTTTCCTGGCTGTGATGGAAGTAGCATTAACACAATTAGATAAACATGTCCTGTAGTTTCACCCCCACCATCCCTTTCTATTGACCTTAACAGCCATCAGGTCACAATCATCAAGTTTCTTTAACTCAAAGGGCTTTGGGAGTTGTCTGTGTATGTGTTTGTGTGACCAACCCTGCCCTTCAACTGCAGTTCTAAAGTGTCAAAGACTCTCATATCAGGTGACAGGCTGGTAACAGTATTATTGATCCAGTGATAGGTTAACTGTGATCAATAAAGCGGTGAGAGAGCAGCAGTGGGAAAGCCCCGCAGGGTGGCTGAAGCAAGCAGTGGAGGCTGTCCTTTGTTAGCAGGTTTAGGTGTCTCAGCTTTATAATGAAGAAAGCCTTTTGTTGCAGACACTCCTCACCTGCCTGCCAGACGCAGTCAATCAGCTGCAGGAAGACACTCAGCGCAGTGCAGTGACAGATGGGCTGTATGGTGGGAAGAACCCTGTAGGCATACAGCTTCAGTTACACTCAGACAGACTGGAAGATCAGGTACAACATGTGCGGTATGTTCAGGATGTTTTCTAGTGAAAGGGTGAGTTTGGAAAACAATAAAGAAGAGCAAAGACAGAAAGGTCTGTTTAATGTGCAAAGCCCCAATACTGACCCCAAGAGGCTGACATATACATTACACCCTAAAATCTACAAGTAGGTGAAACCGCTCCTTTTCCTATAGTGTCCAGAAACCAGGATCAGATGTATACATGCAGTAAGGACTCCAAGCGAGAGCAGAGGGAGAGAAAGAGAGCTGAACTGATTGATCAGGGTGGAGTGGAACAAGAGGTGATAGAAGCTGATGGACTGAGTTAATGACTAACCATGCAAGGACTTTAATGGGGGGTCATTTCCTCTGCACAAAAACAGCATCTGTTCTAGCCAGAAGCCATCACCAGGTCATCCTGACAGAAGGCCACTGGACATGCATGAATATCTGCACCTCAAATATGCACGGTTTAGAACCTATTTAGCGGTTTTAGAACCCTCAGCTGCTGTGTCATGGACTTTTCCTATTTTTGCCAGCGCTCATCTTACAATCAGTTGTATGTCAGGTCTATCCTGGACAGTGCATTTATTTCTCAGTTTTTTTTTCTTAATTTCTTGCACATTTTATTGTCTTTATATTATTTTAAGGACAACCAAGTGACCTCTGCGCCTAGCCTTTTTACAGTCTCTCTTCGAAATCGGTGGTTTTCGGATGCATCCACAGTTGATTCCCTTGCAGTGCAGTGTCTCACAGATATTTCAGATAAGTACAAAAATATGGTGGCCCTGAGGAGGCTTTTGCTTATCTTCTGATGACAACATTTGGGTCACATAGATTCTCACTCACTTGTTGTAGAAAGTATAAAGTGTACAGAACAAGTAGAACTGAGGTGGGCAGACGTATCGGCAGGCAGTGTTGTTGCTGTGGAGCAACGTTTTTATTACTTCAAGGTATGTGCTATATTTTTTCTAACAATTAACAATCAGTAAAAATGGAGGCGAAAACATTCAAAAGTCCAAGTTTTAACAAGAATAACCTGCTTTGTGGTTTGTTTTTTTTTGTTTTTTGTTTTATAGATCAAGCAGCAACATCCGTCACTCAAACATGAGGCCAATGCAGTTCACCCCACAGCCTCTAGGATTTGGCTCCAAAAGTGAGTCACCATAGATATCCGTGATAAAATGTCTACATTTACAGCAGAAATAAACATGTTTACAGCCTGGTACAGTAGTTTATAGTTTTTGTCTTTATTGACAAGTTTCCTTTAGGTGACAACTGTACTTGGCTATTTTATATAACTCATTTGTTTTTATTGTATTAGAACTTAAAACTACGCTTAACTATAGTTGTGACCATGGTAATAGCCTACCAGAGCAATTTGCAGTTTAAGAGCAACAGATACATAAAACACACTGTTTTTTCCCAAGAAAAACTGTAATTATTAAATATATATTATATGCAGACACAAAAATGCAGAGTATCATTTGTTATTAAATCCAGCCAAACCTATTGTTAAGTAATAGTCCATTGGTCCTATGAGTTGACCTGTACCCCCACCTATCATTAATTTAGCAAAACACTGAATTGCAAATTACTGTTGTCACTAACAAGGGAGCCTATATAGAAACCGAAACAGTTTTTGTACCAGGCTGTAAACATGTTCATCTCTGCTGTAAATTTGGACATTTTAATATGGAGCTATATGGAGATTGACCTGAGATTGAGCCTGCCATTTAAAGAAATGCATTTTTGACACATCTCTGGGTTTGGAGAACAAAGTTTTATTAAACTATTCAGTACATGTATGGAAAGGCCCAAGAGCAAAAACAAAAGTTTAGTACAAAACATGTGAATTGAATTAGCTTCTGTTTGGCATTCACATCAAGTGTGGGGCAAACTTATCAGAGGAACGTCCTCATTATAGGTCTCACTTTTGCCCTTGATGCATATGCATAGCCAAATGTTGTGATGCTGCAAGGCACATCTACACACAGAGAGAGAGACCTGCTAGACAACTAACACAGCATTTTCTCTATGCTGGTTGTTGCTTACGGTATTAAAGGAAAAAGCGGAGTAGGACATATGTATGCTGCATCCTTTGATGCAGCTGCACTTCAAACAGCCTCATTGAAGGACAGAATATTCACATGGAATTTGTAAATCTGAATCAATGGACAATAGTGAGTATATTTATATTTGACAGCAGTATAAGCCTTTTTTCCCTTTCCCATTCAGACAGTTTGTCTCTCAGGATGTAGCGGCTGCATTAGAAAAGAACCCCGTGGCAAAGCTGTTGCTAAAATATCATCAGTATGCATTGATTGAGCAGCGGCATGACCTTTGTCTTCCAGCGGCTCCTGTCTCTGTCTCCTCGAGCGTCACACGGATACATCAGCCAACACTTGCTTTTAATACAATCTAAATTTGGCTCTGATATGATGTTGTCTAATGGATCCTGCTATCAGATCACTGTATGTTGGTTGTATAGAGCCATCATGAACAGAATTCTATGTAAAAAAATTACTAAGCACAACAGAGATATCAGGCTGCTGATATTGGCCAATACTGACTTTAATACACTGATACTGATATATCTGCGTTAGTATCTTGGCCAATGTCTTTTTTTAAGCAGAAAGAGTAATGCTAAGCCTGATACCATCCATCCATTATCCATTAACTCACTTCATCCTGCAGTGCAGGGTCACGGGGGCTGGAGCCTATCCCAGCTAACTTCGGGTGAGAGGCGGGGTACACCCTGGACAGGTCACCTAGCCATCGCAGGGCAACATACAGAGAGACAACAATTCACAAGCACAAGCCTGATACCATAGACTGTAAAATAAAATTATGTGATAGCTAACCCTAACCCAAAAGTGAGGCCAAAATATCTTGATTACCCCCTGGTGACTAACCCCTTAGCACAGCCTATTCAGCAATCTGGCAGTGAACTTCCCGCACATCATTTTGACAGGAACTAAAGTACAGAAGGAACCGAAGTTTCAGAGAATGTTCCCTGAGATCCACGCAATCAAAGAACTGACTTCTGATTTTGATCGGTGTGAACGGTTACTTTCATTATTTAATTGTTTGTGTTCATATTTACTTATGACTTAGTGATAAACAAGATATCAAAAGCATATGATTCTATACAGAACAGAAATTATAGTGTATATTATACAAAAAATACTATATTTAGATTTTAGGTACCAGAATCAGAATTGGGAAAGAAACATGGGAGCCCATGAAGCTCTATATGATTTTGTTGATATTGCAACATTTTACTTCAAAAAACATATATCATTCCCAAAAATTAGATATTAATCAGTCTCTGCTTAACAGTGGTTCTCAAACAGGAACTTAGAGTGTGTTTAGCTGTGTCTGCAGTCTAATAGGATGATGGTGAATAGTCTGCAGTCTTATAGTTTGTCACTATAGTCAAAAATGTAAGATCAGATTTAAACAAAGCATCAGCTGCAGAATGATATCGCGCAGACACACACTGCTGTCTATTCATCCCATCAGAGGTCTCAGTAGAGCTTGAGGCCTGTAGCAGTACCAGACTCCAGGAAGCCTCCCTCCCACCACCCTCCATTTATCCTCTCTACCTGGCTGCCTGCCAGACAGCACAGTGCCATCGGCCTTCGCTCCAGACGCTCACAAACTTCCATTT
This sequence comes from Parambassis ranga, assembly GCF_900634625.1. Classification (NCBI taxonomy): domain Eukaryota; kingdom Metazoa; phylum Chordata; class Actinopteri; family Ambassidae; genus Parambassis; species Parambassis ranga. The sequence continues at coordinate 29,845,569 of NC_041026.1, forward strand.
TTCTATTTTCATCCTTCTAGCTTTGCCCTGTCTTCCATCACTCTTTCGCATCTACTGTCTTCTCTCTCTTTCTCCCTCTCACCCTCCCCCCCTGCCCTCAGAGGAAACAGCGGTCTGTGTGAGGCATTTAAAAATAGAAGCAGCTGAAAAGCAAAAAGTGATGGACGATTGAAGGCCCGGCTCAGGTGACCTGAGCGGAACCGCAAACGGATGGAGGTATTGGAAAGAGAAAGGTTTTCCACCGAAGGGCGGCTGTAGGGTGGGATTATGCAGTGTGTGCATCAGGGAGGCACTAACCAGATAGAGGTGCAACTGTCTGATTTTAAGATAAAATGAAATGTAACAGAAAAAACTCCTTTACAAAATCATTAATGCAGCCTTAGTCCAGCCTTTGTCCAAGGACCAACCAAATCAGCTGAAATGTGACTGGATTACAAATGTTTAACATGGCATTGCAAGTTTAATAATAAAGAAATGCTAACTAAGCCATGAATTGAAAAATAATCTAAAACTCAAATATTTTTGTTTGTACAACTGGCACTCACATCTGGCTAACCTAGAAAGCGGTGCTAATGCTGATCGAGGTAATTGATACACACAGGCTGTGCTGATTAAATGTAAATGTGTATGGACTTGCTGTGTATGAATCAAATATTTGTGTAACAAAGCTGTTGTTTGGCCTGCAGTTGGCTACCAGTTTCAATCCAATCCAAATGACTTATTATTTGAAGACACAAATCCAATGGTCTTGACATCACCATGAGCAACTTGATGTTTTGCCCAGGGATGCTATGTAAAAACAGGGGATCAAACCGCTAACCCATTAGTGAACAGCTCATTTTACCACCTGAGTCACAGCTGCCCTCACTATAAGCCCCTTCAACATCAACAATAATCAACAGGGTCTCCTTGCACAGGTGTGTAAAATCCTTTAGGATGAATTAAATGAGTCAAATCAGCTCTCTCAGTCTGAATGCTGGGATGTGTGGTTCAGACAACATAGGATGTCAGGTGAAGCTTTTAAACCAAACAATCACCCCAGGAGGATAGTTGTACTGAATCCCATGCCAGGTGAGCCACACACTCACTCACACACACACACCAGGTGACCAGAGTCATGCCAGCGGGTTTCCCTAATGCAGATTTAATTTATCTATAACTGGGCACCTCCCCATCTTACCCACAATCCATCTAGCCTGGCAATGTCCCATCTGCCCTGGCTGCTCCATTAAACTGAAGTGGAGCCAAGACAGGAGATCGCCAGGAAGGCAGCCATACAGCCTGCTGCTGCTGCAGTGTGCGACAGTCTGTGTACTCTGTGCCAGTATGGAACAGCCTCACACAGCGTGAGCGCATGGAATAGTAGTAACAGTCACTGACTGCACAGCTATGCAGAACCAGATTTGATTTTTTTAACTTTGCTATGATGTATGATTAGTAGTAATATCTTTACAAATCAGTTTACAATCACAACACAACAAAAAACAGTGTGTATAATGTGGAAATCTGAGTATGATAACGTTGCAGTTTTAGGGTGTGATAACACTGCCCTCTGCTGGCCAATTATGTGAACTGCAGCTCCATGTAATCACTGCTGACTTTTCAGTGAGGCTTAAGGGAAATTACTACATGATGAAAGCTACTTATATTTTCTAGCCACATATCCCATTACCAAATACACAATATCAAAGCCTGACTTAATAATGAATACATGGATATGCTTCAATTGGGAGATTAATTCCTGTCAAAAGCCACCAGGCTTCTTAACTGAAACTTTTATCATAATGGACCCTACAAATTTGTGTGACTAATTTTTTTGGAAATAAACTGGAAGCAGTAATATACAAAAATGTTTCCACATGCCTACACTTACTTACCGCTAAAAAATAGTACTCTACATTTTTTTGTTCATATTTGTTATTTGTTTTTGCAGTCTGTACAATCATTTTTTTACTTTATATGTATGTTGAAAGTTTTCTGATTTTTTATGTGACTGCTAGTCACAAGTGAGCAAATCATGGCCTAAGAGTTGCATAAAGGAGTGCAGAATTCTTTGTTTTTTATAGAACTTTGTAAATACAGTTTATTTGCCAAAATGGTGAGAAACTACAGAACAAACACAAAAAGAAAATCACAATTTCAAGTTTAGATTTGAACTTTGTGACAGTACAATTAAAAATGTAAAAAACACATGCATTTAAAACCTGCTAGTAGACTTTGGAGTTCTAAGGATTCAAATATACCTTATCTCCTATTTTTTAATGCAGTTTAATAATCAGTGCCTTGACACAAAAACATGTTGAGCAGTTCAAGACAAGTAAATCAAAAAAAAAAAAAAAATCTTAAACCATGCATACATTGCACAATGTCCATAATGATGTTCTCTATCTGGTTGTATTGCACACACTTTTCTGGCTCTTAGTACCCATAATCCCCTGCACGTGAAAAGATATGTCACCTGAATGGGCTGCTGAGATACATCATTACAAAGAGTGAAAATAGGAGAGCTCAGCAAACGCTATTTTGTCATATTACAGACAAATGAAATGTAACACCTACCATTTTTCACAAAAACATTCCACCTCTGCAAGTGAAAGGGTCACAGCTGTACACTGCAGGCATGCTCATGCAGCAGTACAAACTGAGGCGTCTTGGAGACTGTTTGGACTCAGGTGCTTAGAAAGTCTGACATATTTGTGAATGGCATTCACACGCCTCTCTGCTTCCCCTCCTGTCATCTATCAGAGGAAGACAGTCAACCTGCTGACATCCGACACCCAGGCTCAGATTTCAGTGAAGGAACATCTACATATCGTCCTGCATGTGGATATGTTGTGCTCGTCTTTCATCAGTACTGTGCCCCACTGACCATGAAACCACTGCTGACAGATGGCACGAGCCCGCCTGAGCCCCACCGCATGACTTCGGGTCACACTTAATGTGGAAGCTGTTCTGCTGTTCTTTAATTCATAGTGGAAAAAGTATAATCCATTCAGAAGCAGGGCATGCTGTGGTGCTGAAGATCTAGATCTGAGAATCCCAGAGCACGGTGGCCCATATTCAGCGTTCAGTCAGGACGAAGGGGAATTGAATAGTTCAGTGGGGTAAAAAGGAATAAAACACATGCATCGATCAGGTCAGGAATCCACTGATTTGTGGAGAGATGAGGCCCTGAGTGGCCTTTGACTCGCCAAATTAAAAAACAAAGAATCACAACATATGCAGCAAAGGTTTCTGATTACTTTTAACTCAATTTTATTATTATCACCCCAAAAGAAGTCTGATCTGCAGCAGGTACATAGAAGTATAGACAGACACAAGTCACACAAGCTCCTATCACACGAGTCAAGAACTGTGCACAAATCAATATATAATAAAAAATAGATAACTAAACAGTCAAAATATGGAAAAAATGCTGGCATGCTGCAAGCAACAGCTAACTGACCCTGTTCCACAGTGCAAAAAAGTGTATTCTATTATACTAGTTTTACTCAAATTTGACCCAGAAGCCTTTTTTTAGTATGATTCTTATGTGGGTCTCATATTTTTGAGGTAAGTTCCCACTTTTTACATTGGTTTGTGCTGCCAGCGCCTGCTATAGCATCCTGCGATGTAATCATCTGCCACTACCATTCATAAATTTAAGCCTTAAATCATTTACGTAAAGGGATGAAATTAACTATTAATGTAACAGTTTAAAGTGCAGCATTTTTTTCTGAGATAGGAGGGGCAAAGTCAACTAAAGCTTTGTTGTTTGTTAAACTTACAATACATGCATTGATTCATTTCAAGAAATAAAATGTAACATTGTAATGTAATGTTGAGCTGGAACAGAGACACACTACCAGCCTCTTTCCATGGCTGAGGACATGCATTGGGCTCCCATTACACAAGTCAATAAGCAAACTGTACAATTACACAGGCACTGCAAAACACTGAGGCTGCTGCCCCTATACAAGAACACATTATAGGAATGTCACACAATACCGGAAGTAAGGCAGAAAATAGAGGCTACAGCTGAGGCCCACAGACAACCAAAACTATCACATGCTCAGCATATGTGTATTATCAGTTATGATTGAAAGTATGTTACTGTACATTAAGGTGTAATAGGCCATTGTAATAAATACATTTGCTGTGTTACAAAGTTCTCTAGTTAGCATGCTAACCTGCAAGCTGTAATACCACTTTGTACCACAAGATGATCTAGTGGGTTAGTGACATAAAGTTCCCAGTCAAATGAAGTCCTACATGTGGGAAAACATTTGCAGTTATTTATATTTTTATCGCTTTATTTTAAACACAAGTTTTCACAGATACTTTGTTTTTTTGATAAGCAATGCTAGTGCTAAGTGAGGCTCCTGACTCAAAATCCCGACTGTTAACGCAAGCTAGCAACCAATTTAGTAGTATCCATGTCAATGAAAAACAACATTTGAAGCTATGTCTTGTTTATGTGTGCAGTTCACATTTAATTAGGCCTAGTCATTTTTATCTTTGCTGGATTCGTGGTGCGTTCAAAAGCCTGCAGCTTAGTAGGACACTCTGTGGCATCCTGCCACCCTACCTTTATTTATTCTTTGCACTAAAAGGTAAGATTATCCTGGTATTTCCCAGGATATCATTTAGTTTTTTTGGTTTTGAAAACTAAATAAAGTAGCCAATGCCAAATATAACTTTGTGCGTGTTTATCACTCAGTAATGTCAGACATAAATAACAAAAGAAATGTGATATTCTGTAGTAACAGTAAATAGCAGACGTAGTTGATGTAATGCAAGTTGTTAGACTACTTTAAGAGCCAATTATTACAACACTTTTTTCAATAATAATGTGCAATCAATTGAAAATGATGGTTACAACTGATGATCGCCACAACAGGTATTATCAGTCCTTAATATCAGTATCAGTAAGTGACTTTATGGGACTCTAATACACTTAAGTATTAGACATACACCAAGGTCACTGTGTAATGTGCCACAAAAGCACCACTGGAATAGACTTTGTTAACCAGAAGTGTGTGTTGTTTATGGGGTGTGTGTGTGTTGTCCATTAGGTAAAATGATATAATCGAACATAAAGACTGATTTTTAAAGTGACCCCCTCCTCATTCAGATGTGCTGGGCTCCACTTGCAGTGCTGAGACAGACCTGACTCACCCTGTGTGCAGCTGAGCTCAGGCTGCAGCCCCGGGGCCTACAACCAAACAAGCCCAACCTGACAGCCCTTTAAATGTCCCCGTCCACGCGTCCTCTGCAATGACACTACTTCTCATCCTCTCCACACCTCACAAACGGGCCTCTGCAGATGCAGACAGACGGACAGGAGGGGGCCCGACCCGGCTAAATTTCCCTGGACTTAGGAACCTTTATTTGCGATTTGCGCAGAGCAGCAAAAAAATCCTACAAAACCGCAGCATCATCCAGAAGATGCGCAGAGAGGCAGAGAGAGAGAGAGAGGGAGAGAGGCGGGGGCCCGTGTGCACCGGCTGCCCGGAAAACACTGCAGAGGGGGAAACACAGTTCCGAGCCTACAACAGGCAGCTTTCTGTCCTGCTGTCTTTTCTTTTACATCTTCGGTTCTGTCAGCCCGGTCCGGACCCGCCGGACCCGGGACACCACCCCATGCGTCAGTGCGATGGCGAGCTCTAACTACCGGAGCATCACAGTGGAAAGTAACGTGCGAAGTGTCCGCTTACCTGCGCTGGTCTGCCGCTCCTCTCCCCCGCTGCAGCACCGTGCACGGTCAGCTCCGCAGCGGCATCAGAGCGCCTTCTGCCTCCTCCTCTGTGGCTGTCGGTGTTACCGGAGCTCTGACTCCGTGTTTCCTGTCAATGCGGTTCAGGTCTCTCTCTCTCTCTCTCTCTCTCTTTCGTGGACTCACTGCACTCCTCCCCTCCTCAGCTGTTTTCTGTCTCTCTCTCGCTTTTTCTGTCTCTGTCTCTTTGGTCCGCAAGCGCGCCCCCGCGATGTGTTGCCGCGTGGACGCGCCCCATACGTAATCCGAGCAGGTGGAAGTCAAGGAGGAGGGTTTGTCTGCACAGGATATGGATATAAATCTGTCATTAATAAAAAGATGATCCTAAATGTTATGAATTGTTGTTTGATTAGTGCGTTACTGTCAGCTTGCAGATCCAAAGAATGCCCTCTGAGGAAACCTCTTCATACATCTCAGGTCTTATAACTACAATTATACTATACTACTACTATCACTGAGGCGAATGTGAAACCTCTTCACTTACATGGCAATAAATACAATTCTGATTCTGATTTGGGCACCTTGCAGTCAGAGTGAACCATGAATTTGTCTGTAAACCAGAGATAACTCCAACCAGTAGGAGACCGGGGCTTGTTGTCACACTTTTTACACTCTCTTATATATCTTAAAATTAGTTTATCAGATTGTTAAAAAATACTTGTATGCATTTCGTTTTGATATCTCTTTTCTGTGCAGACTTATCACACATGTGACATGCTGCCCCATTAGCGGGTAAGCTGTCACACCATACGTCACACATGTTTGGCATGAATTAAACAAGAACACTTCAGTTTAATTAATATTCCAAATTAAATTTAGCTAGAAAAAGTTCTATTAATCAATGAACTTGAATAAAAATTGGCCAACTTCACCTCCCTTAATCAGGTCATGTGGTGTGCTGCCATTTGTTGTTTTTCTTGTGTAATTCCTGACAATTTCTTCTCCTGAGTTTTTTCTTTGTTCTTTCAAAAAACAATCACAAATTGAACAACCATTAACCAGCAGATTCTCTGTGTCTATTATTGCATATACTCAAGAAGTGTGACAAATTGCCCCAAACAGCCATATTTGCTAATATTAGCCATATTTTTAAGTGAGCTTGAAGCAGCACTGTAACTAAAGTCTGGTGAAACACTTTGTTCTCTCTTCTAACAGGTTCAAATGTTAAATAACTGACTAACTTTTGTGTCTTTAAGCAGACAATTACAAAAAATATTTAGTTTGTATTTTTTACTTTCATATGTGAAAAATGGGAAATTTGACCTCACCTCAGTTGACAGTGTGCTTTGCCTTTCCCAGGCAGTATGTGACATCACATTATGTTTAAGCACAAAACTGGCATTCCACTTTCGAGTAGACCCCCTTTGTGGTCAAGTTATTGCAAGTGTGATAACTTACCCGCGTGTGACAACAAACCCCGGTCACTCCTACCAGTATCTCCCTGGGATTATGGTGCGTTCCACTACTCTCGGCTATTCCCGTCAGGGGTCACCACAGCAAATCATGTCCTCTTTAAGTACATTTACAGTTAGGGGGGAAATCATTTGAACCCCTGCTGATTTAGTAAATTTGCCCACTAACAAAGGAATGATGAGTTTTTAATGGTTGGTTTATTTGACAGAACAATTGCATTTCAAAAAAAAGTTCTAAATTAATTCTTATTTTCATGAATGAAATAAGTATTTGATCTCGTCTCAATTAGCAAGATTTCTGCTCCCAGGTGGTTTTATACAGGTAAGAAGCTGACATTGGGAGCCCTCTCAGCTGGTTACCTGTATTAAAGACACCTGTCCATAGTGCCCGCAAGGCCCCCCTGCTCAAGACAGCACATGTACAGGAAGTTTGCCACTGAACATTTGAATGATTCAGGAGGACTGGCTGAAAATGTTGTGGTCACATGAGACCAAAACCCAGCTCTTTGGCATCAACTCAACTCGCTGTGTTTGGAGGAGGAGGAATGCTGCCTATGACTCCAAGAACACTGTCCCCACCGTCAAACATGGAGGTGGACACATTATCCTTTGCTTTCATGAAAATGAGAATTAACTTTTTGAAATGCAAATAAATGTAAAAAAAGCCTACAATTGAAATAGTTACACAACACTCCTGACACTTTTCTCCACCTACTCAGTGGTTCAGTCTAACTACGACTTTTATTTTTTTCCAGACCTCCACCTGCTCTCTGCTCTGACTACACATCACGCGATCATCTTCTATAAACATCATTGAGATACCTGTCTGACCTCATCTGCCATTGCATTTCAAGAATTTAACAATCTCTCATCACAGATGCCTTCAACTGTGTAAGCTTACTGTAAGCAATTTCTAGGATAAATAAAGTATTTTTGATTCTGATTTCTGATGTAATATGTATTCATCTGGGTTTATAGAACAAATGCAAACACAGCTGTGGTTCGTTTTTAGAGTAACCTACTGCTCCTACAGGGGCCAGTTCAGAGATAGGCTATTAGTCATGTATAACTGATCACATGTTCATATATTGGACTTAGGCTACTGTAAGAATAAAACATTAGTCAGCGTCTTAGAGCTCATTTAATTACTGAAAGGAACGTTTGTTATCTGCCTCTCCAGAGAGATGTCCGTCATTACGCACAACACAAAATTAGTGACTTCATAAATTAGGATCAGACAAGATCAAAAAAGGGACCTATAGAGTTTCCCTTCAGACAGGTGAACGGTCACATTATAAGCTACAGTAATGATGATCAGTAATGATTTTATAATGTGCCTCAATCATGATACAGGTGTGCTGGCTCAGTTACTAGTTAGCTACTATTCTGCTAACACAAATCTATTCATTAATGTCTGATTAACATTAATCATAACATTAATCTAAAGCAGGAATACTTACACATAAAAATGGTGAATGCCTATTTTTAATTAGCAGCCTCTCTGTTCACCTGATGCCCACAGCCTGCCTCATGACACACAGACCTCATTACGCTTACTTAAAAAAACATCAAAATATTTCCAAAAACAAAAATAGTATGTATCCTGGGAGCCTCCCAGCCACGATAAGTATCGCGTGAACACTGACGTGCAGCGCTGATTTGCTTCTATATTTTTGCTTCTATAATAATATATATTCGGTGCATGAGTACTTTTAATACTTTAAGTACATTTAAAAGTAAGTACTTAAGACTTTTACTTAAGTAGGATTGTTGATGTAGCACTTCTACTTTTACTTGAGTATATATTTTGCTGGGTAATTGTACTTTTACTTAAGTACCAAGCTTCAGTACTTCCTCCACCACTGGTTAATAAAATTTCATCCATTTGTAACCAATTGCTGTTAAGACTCTCTGCTCACACGGTACACATGTCGGTGGTGCATGTTTGAAACGGTGTGCAACAAAGAAAAAAAGAAGCCTGCAGTCTTACCTGATCTTCTCATGTGCTGTGGTCATTCATCAGGGCACAGCTGTGTGGTTAACATTCATGTTACTCCCGTGGAGATTGACAGCTGTCTTTAATGTTTCCACTTGTGAATAATCTTTCTCACTGTAGAACGTTAAACTCCAAATAGTTTGAAATGGTTTTTATAGGTTTTTCCAGTTATGTGCAGCAACAGCTGCTTCTCTAACACCATTGTTTGTCTTCCTTTCTTGTCATTGTGTTAACACACACCTAAATGTTCCAGAGCAGCAAACTGCCAAAACGTTTGCTTTTATAGAGGTCTGTACACCTGCTGTTGATCAATTCACCAAGGACTGATGGTCAGCATCACCTGCTGCAGCTTCAATCCTATGGAAGCAGTAAAAGGGGACGCAGTATGAACGTGTTACTTTTTGTCTTCAATTTTAATAATTAAATAGTGGCACAGTGAAAAAAGTTAGATATTCATCTGAAGTTGTTTATCTGAGGCTTTGTAGCTCACACTATTCACTCAATTCTATGCATTCAGGATGATCAGTCCAGGTACTGCAGATGCAACAGGAATATCTTACTACAGTGCTCTGACTAGTACTACTTGTGTATTACTATATTTATTTGTACTATTTGTGTCAGTCGTGGAAACTAGCTTCCTCTGAGAACATCAACCACCACAATAAATCTACACATACCACTCTTTATTGCACAACGACACACAATCACAGGTACACTGTTAACTTGTTTACAGACATTACAAGCTCCTGCTGCATTCACTTGCAGTGTGGTGCTCGGCTCCAGCCGGACCTCTCTCTGGTGTGCAGCCTGAAGTGTGTGTTGAGATGTGCAGACTGGTTGAAGCATTTCCCGCAGACATGGCATCGGAAAGGCTTCTCCCCGGTGTGAATGCGGTGGTGCCTTTTGAGCATGCTGACTGTGGTGAAGCTCTTGCGGCACACTGTGCAGCTGTACGGCTTCTCCTTTGTGTGCCAGCGCATGTGAACCTCCAGCTGGCAGGCGAAGCTGAAGCCCTTGCCGCACTCTTTGCAGCTGTGCCACCTCTGGATGCTCGGGGCTGGGTGGGATGAGCGAGAAGGTGGCAGCTTCAGGGACCTTACGTTATGGATCTGGATTAAGTGCGTGCTCTGTTTTCCATTTGAGCGAAGCAAATCTGCTTTTTGAGTCCTGTGACTCTTTGCAGTGCTGCAAAAATTAGCTGCTCTGCTGTTTGACTGCACAAGTGACGATAAGCTGCTGGCTGGCTGCTGCTTCCTGGTGTCACCTCCATCGTTCTCCATCTTAATCTCTGTGGATGTTGGCAGAGGTGGGGTGGCGGGTTGAGGATGGGACCTCTGCAGCTCAGCACGACTGCAGCTCCCTTCTTCTAAGTCTCTTACTTCCTGTGAACAATCGTTCTCAATGTTTCTAAGCTTTGGTTCTTCTTTAACTTGTGGCAGCAGCTCCACATTGCTTCTCCAGTCAGACTCACAGAGCTGACCCACTTCTTGGGACTGAACAGAGTGAGACTCTGAAAGATGACAAATGTCACAGTCATCATAGGGATTTAAAAACAACACATATAATTATTTTTCTTTTTTTCTGTTGCATGTTCCAGGACGCAGACTTAAACTCTGAGCCTTAACCTAAGGTGTTGACTGAACCTGAGTTTTGTGTTCCACAGCAGGTAAATCTGAATGTGCTGAGGCTGAGTTTAGTGAGAAAAACAAAAACAAACAAACAAACCAAAAACCACCATTAACGGAGTTATAACACCACAATACACCATGGCAACAGGTGAACACAGAGCACATTTTGTTAACTGTGTTGCAGCATACAGTATTTCTTTAAAAACAGCAGCAGTACTGAAAGATTTTTAGACATACTTGTGATGAACTACCTGTAAAACAGAAATTCACCCTCAGTGGTTTTGTTGGTGCATTCAAACACTTGAAGATTTGTGCTGCCCTTTAAGTGTTTTCATGCTGATACTAACAGCCGGCATGTCTTTCTTTATCTTGTTTCTTCATCTTGTTTTTATCTTGTTGCTCTTAGTGACAAAACTCTTCTTAAAAACATACAATAATTACATTTTGTAAAGAATTCCCTAAGGTCCTGGTTAAGATAACAAGATCGTAATACATAGTAAAGCTAAGGTGGAGGTGGTGTTAGGAGCAGACAGGAAAGCGGTTTAAAGAAAATGACAGTTTAATGTAACTGCAGTTTTACTAATAAAACTACAGATTACAGTTTGTAGGCATAAAATCTGTGGTTGACTTTTTTTAGATGTGCTCACAGTGTGTTCAAAATGTTTAAACATTAAAAACTGATTACATTTCAATACTAGTTAATGGGTTTTTTTTTATTAAAGGAGAATATATTTCAAAATACACACACTTCGTGAAGAGGTTTATTTGCACAATTACATTAAAACTACAGAGCATATTGCATTCAGCTGAGTAAAATAAAACAATGTGTTTTTACGATAGAAGTTCAGTTTTTACGAGAAAAATTAATTCTCTTTTTATGTGGGGGGGGGGGGTTAAGAAAAAAGATAAAGATATATATATAAATATAAAAAAACGTGTATTTCTGCTGTAAAGGTCAACATTTTAACATGGGAGTCTATGGGGATTGACCTCAGCACTCTCTCTCACTCAGCAAAAATGAGCACTCTGATCTGCTAGCTAGATGTAGCACTGTTTTTTAATTAAATTAAACCAATACGGCTTGGGCTTGTTGCATGGAAGATGCATTTGAAATGCACTCAGGCTGGGTACGTGGTGACTCAAGACACAACGGATTTTCCCTCCCATAAAATCAAAGCCTAATTTTTCTCAAATAAACAGACATTTTTTCTCATAAAAACAGAGGCATTTTTGTTTTACTCAAGTGAATGCAATACGCTTCCGTATAAACTGTCTTACAAAAATATGACCTGTTTTTAACGTTTTCTGTTATTTCCTCAGTGGAATGGCGCCCATTTGCAACCTAATGATCCTGAAATATTACTTGTGCTTAGAAACATTCTCAAAGTTTTACACTATCGTGAGGGTTTTTAATCATCACACGCTTTTATAGAAAACCCAATAGAAAGTTCTCCTATACAAATATGCTAATGTTATGGGACACGGAAGGTTTCTCATAGCTAGCTAAACCATGTCGTTCTCTCCATTAGTTTAACTCACTTAAAACTGTGCTGTTTTGAATGGAATCTGACGTGACATGCAGTGCATCAAGTGCAGACAGCCTGTGAATGACAAGCACCCAGCAGCTGTGCTCTTCACCTGGTTGTAGTAGGAGCCGCTGGACGGCTACATTTAGGAGACGTTTGAGTCGCTCGTTCTCCTCCTTAGAGCGCAGGATTTCGCTCTGGTACTCCACCACCGTTTCTTTAACGGCGCGAAAAATCTCCTCTGCGGCCGCTGTCAGCCGGTCATTCAGAAACACGTTTAGCAGCTCCAGCTTGGTCATGTTTTTACCGCTGTCTTTCAGAGGTGGAACGTCCTTATGTTTACATCCACTAAACCGGAAGTAGAATCAAATCTGCGCTTGCGCGTTGTCAGTGTTCACACGTCGCCTAGTGGCCGGGAGGCTCCCAGGATACATACTATTTTTGTTTTTGAAAATATTTAGATGTTTTGTTGAGTAAGCGTAATGAAATAAAAAAAATACTAAATATAAAGAACATTTCTGCCGTTATGCTATTGTCAACATTTTTTTATTTCCAAACCCATTCCTTTTAGTAGGGGAGTATTGAAGCATTTATTAAGAGTGGTGGAGGAAGTACTGAAGCTTGGTAATTAAGTAAAAGTACAATTACCCAGCAAAATACTTAAAGTATTAAAAGTAAAAGTACTCTCGCACTGAATACATATATTTCCATTGCAAAGAATATCTGATCAGGTTAAAATAATCAAAGAAATCATCTTAAAATTAAAATTGACAATGTGTAATTAATATACATTTTTAGTACCCAGTACCAGCTATGGACAGGTCTGTGTCATGAGACAGGCTGTGGGCATCAAGTGAACAGAAAAACAGGCATTCAGCATTTTTACTGTGTAAGTATTCCTGCTTTAGATTAATGTTAATCAGACATTAATGGATGGACTTGTGTTAGCAGACAGTAGCTAACTAGTTAGCTAACGGAGCCAGAGCACCGGCATCATGACTGAGGCACATTATAGAAACACATTTTGCAGTGTGACACCACCTCCATGTCTGACCTCACATCAGTCCAGCAGTACAGTCCAGCACAGTTGTATGAACACAACTGTATTCACAAATGTAACAAGTAACTACAAACGTTGTAGAAATGTAGTGGATTAGAAAGTACAGATAGTAGCTTCAAAATGTAATCGAGTAAAAGTATAAAGCAGTAGTAATATTTTTACCTAAATACATAAAGATTTACGTAAGTACAGTAATGATGTACAAATACTATATAATAGTTACTTTCCACCACCACCACAATAATACAGCCAATGGCTAAGTAAGGAATTGTATGTATTTTCTTAGTATTTAAACTTAAAACGATGTCTAAACCTTCTGAGTTTGACTTTGGCACTTCTGAAATGCCTTTTTGTTTGGTCAATTAGTATTAATAGATTCAGATGGTCATTTAAAGCATTTTATTTACAGTCATTTGTACAAACCACTTTGAACAGAAAGCTTGTGGAAAAAAGTCAAGACATCAGAAAACCTTCTTTCCAGACAAGACAGATAAAATCAACTGAAGACAGCATTGCCAAAATGAAAACATACTTTTTTTAATCTTATAAAGAACATATAAACATCAGAAACAGTCCCTGAGCTGTTTGTTAATAAAGACTGTACTTAGACATTGGTTCAAGGTATGTCCCAATCTAAAGACATGTTTCCAAAAACACAAATATTAAAAAAAAAACTAAAATGACAGTGTCAGGGAGAAGGTACTCCAGAAACCAACTCAGAAACAACCATTTCATGCACTCACATATAAAAAAAACCCACAGTTGGGGACAGGATACTGTAAGTACAGCAGTATTTCTATGTTGAGCTCTTTCTTTGCATACACAGTATACATATATGACTTCTCTCTAAAATACTTCTAGCATCCAGCCTGAAAAACTAAGGAGAACAACTGCTCTTGAACGTCTTTCTATTTTTACTGTAGGGCCTGAAAAGCTGGATGATGATTACAAAACAGAAATGATAAAGAAAATCTCAGTCCTGCAAGAATAACTCCTTAAACAACCACGTGGGCAGGAAATGAAAGGAAACAACTGATGAGAGAAGATGTCTAAAACGTAAGTGGTAGCGATTAAGAACCTTAAGTTTAAAATAAGTTTGAGTTTTAAGAACAAAATGTCTTTGAAACGCTTATTGTTAATGAGATGTAGAGGTTTGGGGCAGATTGTGCTCGCTTCAGCCCTCAGCTATCAATCATTTCTGACAGTTCCTGCAGCAGGTCATCCTCACCGATGGCAGGGTCCACATCGTCCTCTAGTTGATCATCTGTGAACTCATTGATTAGGTCTTCGAAGTCATCCACGGCGGAAGCAGCAGAGGTAGAGGCAGCACGGGATGCTGCTACACTGGATCTCCGTGGTTTGGACTGAGTGGGAGTATTGGGAACTGGGCTGAAATACAGAGGTTTGTTAACTACATTTCTGCATTTATGTCAGGTGAAAAATCTTTAGAATTGAACTAGAATTGTTTCATGTATTTATAATATGTTTAGGGCTGCAACGACTAGTCGACTAATAGTCGGCGGCAAAATTTGGCAACAATTTAGTAGTATTTTTTTACCCCCCGTAACTAAAAATGCCCCGCGACAACAGTCCCTACAAGTACAATTTGAATTTTGAATCAAATAAATTACAAGTGAGGACAGGTCCGCTGCAGCTACAGCCACGCTCATATGCCACAAGTGTGCAACAAGATGCCACCGGTTCTCCCCGACTAGAGACTTGAACTTCAACAGGAAATTCCTCATTAGATTTTAGATAAATTTACCCTGAGTGCACTAAACTGGCAAAGATAGCTTGTGTGATCGCATCTTCAGTGTGCCTGCAGAGAGAGAAAGAGGTGTGTCTGCAGAACCGCATCAAAACATATAGGCTACTCATTGCAAGTTGCAGAGACACCGCACACTTCTTTACATTTTAATTTAGCTGTGGTAGCCTACAATTTACTGCAGGTAAAACACATTATAAACTGCCTGAAACAGGTCAGGCGATCTTTTTCAGTTAATATAGTTTTTATCGAGGCTATTTAAATACGCATATAGCAAACTGACTATTTTTTTTTTAATTTCCTGCTGGCAGCATGCAGCGTTATTAAAATGGGATGAGCCCATCGCGATGTGTTTCTGTTTTTGCAATTTTATCACATTAAAAGAGCGCAGCCTTGTGCAGTATTTATTAGAAGTTATGTCTCTCTCTCCCTCTCTTGCTTCTCTGCGCTGTCACGTAAGGACGTCATGTTCATAAACTTTATCAAACAACCCTAAAAGCGTAACGCATTTGCGGAGAATGATTCTAGTTAGTCGACTATTGAAATAGTCATTAGTTGCAGCCCTAGATATGTATGCCAGCAACATCTTGGGCAGTACTATTTAATACCAGGAATAATCACATCCATCCCTACACGTGGCTTGGTTAATGTTTTACAGTAACAGATTTCCTTCTATTTCTACAAAGTGTAAAGCTGTCTGTGGATCTTTACCTCTGGGGGACAGTGCACGCCTCTCTAGTAGCAGCTGCATTAGCAGCTGGCTGGGATTCTTTGCCAGGACTCTTCTTGAAAACAGAGACTGTCTGAAGGTCCTCTCTCAGAGGACTGGAGCTGGAGCCACAATCCAGAGAGGTGCTGGGACTATGGGGCACAGCAGAACTAAGCTGTGCTTCTGCACTGAATGAAGGGAACGCCTGTCAATGGTGCAAAAGTGAGAGGGGTCATTACACAAGTTCAGTGCATAAATATAATATGCATGAAAATAAACTTACATTTAACAGAAAGCACTTGGGGAATACTGCAATTTTTGATTAATGTGAAATGAGATGCATCGAATTAATATTACTTGTCCAACCTACCTGTCTGTCTCTGCATGCCGTCTCCTGCAGTGGCTCCTCCTGCACTGTGGAAGCGCTGTTCAGAGGTTTGACAGCAGCTACGGCAGATCGCTCTGCTCCCTTCCTCTTCTGGCCTGGCTTCACTTGCACTGCAGGTTTCATGACAGATGGCTTCACATTCAGTTTGGGCCTCACTGGAAAAAACAAAAACAGTTCAATTAATTTATGATGAAAAGATTGTTCTGTGCTTAAGACATATATTTTAAGAGTTGTTTCTCAACACTCTCCTGGTGTGTACAAACCTTTACCTTTGGTGTCTGTTGCTGGAGATTTCTTCTGAGTTGTCGCAGCTTCAGCAGTTGGATCTTGTGAAGATACTCCTGCCTGCTTGGCTGGTAATAGTGCAGTGGTGGTCCTGGTGTGTTTGTTTGAGGTCTGCCTGGAGCTGTTCATGGACTGCTGGGGAGGAGAACCCGCCTTCACTGGGACACAGGCCACGGTTGTATCAGGAGTAGCAGTGCTACTTTGGGGTGATGCAGCCTTGGATTTGAGTGTTACAAGGTTACAAACAGGAACTTTTTGGGTGGGAAGGGTAGAATCAGGGTCTGCAGTTGTGGAGGAGGGTGATGAAGAGCCTGTGGATGCAAGACCAATTTTAAGATTCCTTTTCAGTGTAACAGCAACAGTCTGGTTCTGAGGAGGCTCTTCTTCAGAAGAGCTTTTGGCCTGCATTTCTTGTTTTCGAAGGCGTTTCTCTCGCATGATCTCCTCAAAGGTCTTGACCTTTACGTTATTGGTCTGAAAAGACAGAAACATTACTGTCACCTTAGGCTGGCAGCATACAGAGTTCCCTCAACCAGCACTGCAGGATCTTATGAAACATACCTCAGATGCAGCAGCAGGGGTTTTCTGTGGCTTCACTGTCAATTCAGCACTCTTCTCTGTAGCAGTGTTGGCTTCTAAGTAAATGTAAAATTTACAAATTAGTGGTTCAAAAACACAGTAGAAACATTGTGTGTGTTTAAGCCTAAAAGGGCTGTCAACAGTTCTACATGTATTTCTGTGAGGATGTTAGGGGGACACAGAAGGGTGGGTAAGGATGATCTTATTTATATAGTGTTGCTCAAAGTGTTTTTACTCAAATCTGTCCATGTCTGGTTAAAAACAAAGCTGTAAATCAATAGTTTGTTGTTTTTGACTGTTTATCCTCAAGCCTTATAATTTTGGTCTGGTATGTTTTGTGTCTCTATGTAGGAGAACCCCTGGGTTGAGTGAGCTAGAGACAGTGCAGAAAAGGAGCCACACTTGCACATATATCCACCTCTGGGATGAATTTCCTAACTCACAAGAAGGGCATTTTGTTTCTTTGATTGACTGATTACAAGTATCAGCAGACAGTAAATATTAAATGACTTGAATATAAGGGAAATATGTTTAGGACAACCCAGTTGCCTATATAAAACACACAGAGAAACAAACTATGAAAACTTAAACAGTGCTGTCTTACTTTGGGAGGCCTGCTTTTTGATGTGCAGTAGGGCAGGCTTCTTGGCACCATTCTCCTCAGCATCTGTGTTCTTCCTCTTTTCAGCCTCTTTGGACTGCTGCACCTGGATTCTTGTAGCCTTCTCCCTGCGGATCTCTTCCAAGGTCTTTACTTTAACTTCTGTTACGTTTGTGGGCTCAGGATCAAGACCAGCTGTCTCCGACTCCTTTTGTGTCTTGCTTGGACCTTTCTCCACTGTGTTATTAGCTGTTGTAGGGCTTGAATTCTGCTCCTCCTGCCTTTTTTTCTTGGCCCGAAGGATTTCAGAAAACGTTTTGACATGTCTGTCTGACGTATCTTTCACAGTGATGGCTCGCTTGATGCCTTTGGTTGCTGTTTTGGTTGTGGTATTTTCTGGAGCCACAACTGAAGGGGCATCTTTGTGACTCTGACACTGTGACTTCGCTGCCTTCTCCTGTTTGATCTCCTCCAGAGTTTTGATGCGGACCGGCTCAGGAGTCTTTTTTGACATCAGACTAGTCTCAGCTATGATAAAACAATAAATGATGTTTTTTTTTAAATATTTAATACCATTCTACAAACAATCAAAAGAAACTGATTTTTTAAGAGATCCCTCACCTGACTGAGTGGTTGCAACTGAACCAGAAGGCATTCCAAGCCTTTCTTTTATAGGTTTCACAACTAAAGAAGTAGAGGAAAAACAAGTCAACATATAACACATAGCAGAACTTAGAAAAGAGTTGCATGATTGTGAGCTAGTTTTAAGAGTACTCACGCTTCTGAGGGAGCACTGATGGTGGTTGTTCATCCACAACTCTGCCAAGACGATCAGCCAAACTCCTTTTTAGTGGAACAGCTTCATTCTTCACACCTACAACAAACACAAATCATGAGACACTCTACATCTCTACATCAGGGTTTTCCAATCAACCACTGATTGCTATCAGCTGTTATCAGCATTTGAGATCAGCAACAAGAGTGCCCATTTACCAGCACTAGGAATCTTCCTGCCTAGTCTTTCTGCCATGCTGCCTCTTGGCCTTGAAGCTTCCTCATACATAAGTGAGCCTAGGTTGAAGAAGAGACCATGTAGTGATTGAGAACAGGAGGAAACAGTTTTGGGGTAGATATCACACATACAAAATGGCAGACAAAAAACCCTTAGTGTTTCCACAAGATAAAAGGCCTGAATATCCAATACACACGTACACAGAAAGAGAACTCTAATGGCAATTACCATCTCTGTCCTCAAAAACGGGTGGTTGAAAAGGTGACTGGATGTTTTCTTTCTCTCCATTGGTTGAGGTTTCAGCACACTGTAGGGGGAAGCCTGCTCTCTTCATGCTGGCCTTCAGGGCTTTTCGAAGCCGGATCTCCTCCAAAGTGCTCACACCAAAATTTAGAGAATCGCCTGTAAAGACACCATTGTCTCATAAAAATGTTGTCATGCTAAATTAAAATGTCAGACACAAACTGTCTCTCTTGTGTCAAACCTGATTTGGCTAGCTTCCTAGGTGGAGGGCCGACCTTGCCATCCTCTCCCTCCTCTGAGAACTGGTCTGGAAGCACAAGGATATGGAGGGGTGAGGATCAGAGAACTGGGGTAAATACACAGAAGTAGTATTTGTTAAAAATCACACTCACCATCTTCATCCTCGTCATCATCTGCTGGATTAATCACAACAGGTGGGTGGGTGGGGCTTGGTACTGGTTCCAAAGTTTCTGTCTTTATAACACCTCTGAGCTGAGGGTTAGCTGTGGTTGGGAGTGGAGCCGCTGGTGGTGGGGGAGGTTCTTCATGTTGCTGCTCCTCAGTCTTGATCACACCTGAAGAAAACAAACACACTGTCTTTAATTTGTTTCACGTGGAGTTATATTATGGACTTTGTCTATTGATTCTGTGCTCACTCACTTTTATCAGGTTGGACAAAGATGCCTTGTATGTAGCGAGGCTTTTCATGGAAGAAAGCACAGTGTGGCTTCTTGCAGCCAGCTGGCTGGTTCTCCCAATAACAAGGGATCTCTTTTCTGTTTTTCTGTTTTATTAAAAAAAGATTACCATGTTATAACATGTTCTTCAACATATTTTATTCAGCCACATATTTAAGGCAAGCACCCAGACAGAAATATACTAATATATTTATAATACATTGCAATTGTTTTTCCTGACAGGTCCAGAGGCAGGAGTGAAGCTCTTGCCCCAGGTTTACAGGGAAATCATTTTTTACCCTTCGTTTAGGACCATTCAAGACACATACAGCCTTGAGTGGGCAAAGCTTGAAGGAAAATTTTTTAGCGTAAAGTAACATAGAAATATCGCTTACTGTGATCTCCATGTGACGAAACTTGCAGACAGCACGAAAGCATCGTCCTTCTTGCCAGAGGTTGCAGACTGTCTCATTGCCCATAGCTGCCTCACAGTGTCTGAATGGGCAGCTGTCTCCCTGCACAATAAATCAAAAAAGTAAGCTCCCCTTTAATCACCAAATCTTGACTTCTGTACAGAAGGTGATTGTGTTTAAAGTTTCTTACTTTACTGCAGGTGGAATAGAAGAAGAAGTAGCAGTCATCCCCATGGTTGGTCATAGTAATGCTGGTACGAGCCCTGGGTGGCGGTGATGAAGTTATGATCTTAAAACCCAGCAACTGGTTCTCTTCAGGGCCAACAGGAATCTCCCTGACAGCAAAGAGCACAGACACATTTGGAACACCAACTCCGTGCCACCTTTCAAACATAACTTCTAATTTAATTTAAGGCTGCTACTAATAAGCCAGCGAGTCATTTTCAGTTACTTTATAAAAAACAGGAGTATGATGCATTCATTGTGTTAAACTTATGAGTGCTGTCATTTTAGGGCAGCAGGGTTTTTCAGGTGACACAGGCCTATACAACTTAGAACTTTAACCAACTATGCTTCTGAGGACAAATATTTCTTACATTAGTGGTCTGTTTGTTTGAGCACACCAAATATCAGACTGAGAACTTATTAGCAAATATGCCTTCATCTTTGGCTATGACATTTAACTATGACACATAAGAGGAAATGATAGAGAAGCCAAAATAAATATACTGTAGCATAAGAGACAACAAAACAGTAGGAGGAAAAAATGAATAAAGCTTTTAAAATGTCTAATAACCATTCAACAATAAGCTAATATTGTCCACCTTTACCTGAGGTGGTCGAGAAGTATTCTCCCTCGTTGAGTACACTGCTGGTGGGGTGTCTCCGTGGTGGGTAGGGAGTCCTGAAGGAACACTTGATCCGTGAGATAACAGGAAAAGTGGGGTGGGTCGCCCAGAGACACTTGTCTTCCTACGACATCTTATTTTCTCCGCCAGACTGCTAAACTTTACTGATGGTTGATGCAATAGAGTCCTTTTGTGATTTTTTTTATTACTATTACTTGGGGTGGCTAATGAAAGGAAATAAATAAGGGGAGATAAACAGCCAGACAGGGGGGGAAAGAAAAAAATGCTTAATTGCAAAAAGTAGAGAGGGGGCATGTAGGTAGATGAAGAAAAAAAAATCAGCCTCTTCTTGGGAGCTCTTGGTCACATTTAGCACACTTTTGGGTGTTGGCAATGGCAAAAAATGGACAGGATCTTCAGCTGTTGGTTACCAATGCTGAAGAGGGGAAAAAAATCTTCGGTATTCTCATGGGGGGGAACTATCCATATCCAGGGACTCCATAACAGGGCCAAGCTGATGGTTTAAATCCTACAAATCAATCAAAAAACTTCCCAGAGAACTGAAAATGGGTTATTAAGAGAAAGAGACAGACAGCACAAACACGGAGACATTTCCATACAGAGGTACAGCAACATGAGACAGATATTAGATCCAGGTTACCCGTCATACTCACTGACACTGAATATTAAAGGCCCATATTTATATATTTTAAGTATCGAATCTGGTTTTCTTTTAGAAAATGCAGGCCTGTTTTGTTCTGTGGCCCCACACTGGACGTCTTCAACCAGAACGCCTTGGTTTTTGATCGACACTGACCACTGCAGGCCGAGGACACCCCACAAGAGCTGCAGTTTGTTTTCTTGTTCTGACCGTTTGGTTCAGCTATCATAATTTAACCATTATCGAAGTGGATCAAATCCCTCCAGTTGACCATTTTTCCTGATTCCACCATATCGCCTTTAACAAAAAGGTGTTCACTAAATACAATGGCGGGTCGATATATAATCAGAGCCCAAAACCAAACATTGAACAAGCAATCGCATACTTACTGTTGAATAATAAAAAGTAGTCCAAAGCTAGCTGGAACAAACTACAAGCGATTCCCAGCAGAGATGGAAAAATCTACTGTTAAAAAATAACACCGAGGCAATTAGGATCAATATTTGGCCTGGCTAAACTGTCTCTATATTTACATCGGCAAATTATGCTCGCATATGGCTATTTTGCACATGATATATAACAGAGGCCTATCGAGACGTTATCGTTAGCTAAATGTCAGGACGGACGTTTTTTTCCAACTGCCGTGGTTTTGACTCATAAATATTATAATGTTACAATTTAACAGGCAAATATGTGATACGAAAAGTGCATGTAGTGTTAATTACCCTTTGGAGATTTAAAATGATTTAAAAAGTTGCAAAATGTAAGAAAGTGTACGTCCCGCTTCGTTGAATGTCGTAGCCGCACTCAGACTAAAGCAAAATGGCGGCAGTGGGATAAAAATATGAGGACGGGCCAGGCCTCCAGTGTGTGACGTTCATGTTACGTTTAAAAATCGTAGATGCGAAAACTTTATAGTGTACGGAAACGTATTGCATTCACTTGACAGAAATATTTTCTGAGAAAACTTTTTTTACGAGTTATATTTTCAGTTTTTACGACTAATAATTTTTTAACCCACTCACTCGAAGGCTATCGAGGGGCTGACACGACCGTAGTGTTGCTGTTGGGTGCTAAACTAAAACGCTTCGAAGTTAATGAGTTAGCAGGTAAGTACGTTGTTATTTACAAACCTACCAATTTCCAAAACAAAGCAGACGGCAGTATACTTAATTGTGCTTGGCATATTTAAAACGTCTATCTGTTTCTTTTTTACATTTTTACAGAGCATGCTATGGCCACATGTTCAAATAACCCCCTGCCACAAGATGATGGTCTGTGGACATTTCTTAAGAGTCGCGGTGTTCCTAAGGAGAATATTCTGAAGATGCAGCAGGAACATGTAAGTCTCTGCACAATCATTTCTGCAGTGTATTAAATATTAACGTTTTGTTAGGCTTAACTGCATTATTTTATATTTTGCTAAATCTAATATATATTTGTCTATATTGCACTGTCCCTTTATTAAACAAACTCAGCCTAACCTAATATATTAAGTATCTTTATATTTTCACATTTTTCCCAATAGTTTCCTTTTTTATGTCAAACACCTAACCTCACAAACTGCCCTCCAATTTCATAATTGCTGTAGTATAAGAATGAATACATTACAGATGTTTATATGGTAGCTACAAATGTTCTGGAGGTACATGCCATGAATGAATAATTCTTAGTATATTTTATGTCTGTTGTACTTAAGACAGCCAGCATGTCTTAATGTTATTATTCTCACTTTACAGATTGACTCTTCAGTGGTTGGAGAAGTTGATGATGTAACACTGGCTGCTTATATTCCAGCATATGGTGATAGGATTGCTACAAGGCATTTCCTTATGTAAAAGCAGAGAAAAGGTGGAGCTGACCCAAAAAAACTGTCTTTGTTAGAAAAACTTAAAAGAAAAATGGAAATTAAAAGCAACAAAGATCAGGATTATAAGGAGGTGCATCCCAGGCCACTACCACAGATTCATCTAAAAAATAACAAAAGCGCTTCAAAGATGACAAAAAAAAATCGAGCTGGGATGGATACATGATAAGAAACTGGTGAGAAAAAGCAATGGTGGAGGAACCAGTTATTGATATTTCCAAGAGTGCCACCAAAAAAGACATTCTGACACATGCAAAGAGTTTAGTCACAGTATTGTTGACTTTGAGGAAGCACACCTTGCTGAGAATATTAGTGTGGGAGAGCTCTATGAAACATACAAATTAGGGATGCTAAGATTTTATTTACTAACAGACTGTCTGACCAATGAAGAAGGCATGTTTGCAGAACTGGATGGATCTGGTAAAGAGGCTGATGCATCTAGAACAGACAGACAACAGAAAAACACAACAGACATTTTTGAACAGCTCCAGAACACAGAAGATATTGAACTGCAGACACATATTGTAGAGGTGAATGGGCAAGGTAAAACCAATATGCCAGCTGTTGATGTTTTTGATATAACATCTTTGTCATGATTTGGTTATTTGTGTTTTTTAAGTTTATTCTTAGTTTTCAGGTTATTTTAGGTTTCTTAGTGTTCCCTGTGTTGTCTTGTTTCTGGCAGTCTTTGTGAAGTTACTTGGGTTCTGTCCTGTTTTATTTTGAAAGTCCTGTCTCCCTTGTGTTTGTCTGTATGTTTTACTTCCCTTGTGTTCCCGCCTTTTGGTGATTGTTTGCCCCTTCCTAATGTGTTTCACCTGTGTCCTGTTCATTGTCTTAAGTCCTGTGCTCCCCTTTGTCTGTGCCAGATTGTCTCGTCACCTTAGTTTCTCCTGCGTTGCTGTACGTTTTTGGATCGTTTCTTTCTTGGGTTTCTTCTGCTTTCTTAGTTTGGTTTAGTATTTTTGGAGTTTGGTTTTGTTATTGTTCTGTTTGCAATAAAACCTCTCCTTGGCATGCTTTCTGCCTGCGCCTGAGTCCTGCTTCCACCGCACTTGACAATCTTTGTGCAATACATCAGAAGTCATTATTGTTACTAGTCAGAGTGGACCATTTTTAGGTGTTCTTGATGATACGGTCCCATTTGAGCCTATCATTGTGATAGAAGAAGCACAAACTGGCCCTAACTATACCTCAACTACTATCCAATCTGAAGCAGCTGACTTCAATTGTCATTATAGACGAGACACAAACTAGCGCCAACACGGACACCTCAATGCCTTTTCATTCAGAGGTGGAACCTGCTGGTCCACTAAGTCCTTCTTATGAATCTTTACATGTGACAGTGAAACTTCACAGAGTGAATCTCTTAGATGAAATGGTTACACAGTTCAAGGATGAAGCAATGATGAGCTACTCTTTGAAATACAGTTTCATTAATTAATGAAGTGGGTGCAGATGCTGATGGTGTGTCCAGGGATGTATATGTTGCCTTCTGGGTGGAATTTTTGGACTGTGCAGCAGAGGATGCAGATGTTAGGGTTCCATCCTTATCCCCAAAATGGCAAGAGGAAGAGTGGAGATCTGTTGGTAGAATATTGGTGAAGGGATTTAAGGACCATGGATATTTTCCTTCTCGCCTGGCCCCGGCCTTTACAGCTGCTGTCACATTTGGTGAACATTCTGTCTCTCCTGATTTACTGTTTGATTCCCTGATGTTGTATCTGAGCCAGTCTGAGCCAGATATCTTGTCCACTGCTTTGCAAGAGACTTTAGTTGGTGATGATCAAGATGAACTCCTTGATCTCATGGATCGCATGGGAGTAAAAACAGTCCCATCACAAGACAACCTGAAAGCTGTGCTTCTCCAAGTGGCCCACAAACAAATAATACAGCAACCACAATATGCACTGGATAATATAGCAGCACTTGCAGGACCACCTCTGAGGTAGTGTTTCCAAAGTGTGCAAGAAATGCAGAAGATGTACGATGATCTTAAACCAACAACACGAAAGGTGTTAAAACTGATTACAGCCTCTCCAGTTACTCCAGCCGAGAACCAATCTCTCTGGTTCTTAAATCAATACATCAGGGGACTGGATGAGGTTGGCCTCCGGAAAATGTTGCGATTTGTGACCGGGTCTGATGTCATATGCGTCAAGGAAATTGAAGTCATATTCACCCATGTGGAAGTGCTAGCACGACGGCCCATTGCACACAATTGTGGCTCTACTTTGGAACTGCTGTCAACTTACAACAGCTATCCAATGCTGAAAGGGCTGAAATAGAGGCTATACTGTCCGCCAACTTTTATAGAATGGACATTGCATAAATGCCCCTCTCTCACTCAGGCACATATACATCCATTTCACTTTGTTCTGTGTGTGTTCATGAATATCAATTGTTGTTTTATCAACAAAGTCGTCACTTGACCAAAAATGTCAGGGAGTGTTAGACAGCGGACACAAATGCAGAGTAGCCAGTAGTAGAAAGCAAAACTCAGTCCTTTAATACAGTCCAAGGTTCAGTTCACAGATAATCAGTCGGCGAGGCAAAGGTACAAAAGGGCACAGGCAAAAACGGTAGTCAAAATCAGTTGCGGTCAAACACAAGATAATCCAGGGAAGTCAAGACACCTGAAACAAGAGGAAGACAGTGAATACAAAATTAAAAAAATAACTCAGTAAAACTAGAACTAATGCAAAAGAAAATGAACTACAAAATAAAAGCCCTGGCTCAAACCATGACAAAAAATTAAATATGCAAATAGTGTTTACTGCTAAGATGCAATTTCATTAGGCAAAATAACAGCTTATAGTAGTTTTGTATAGAGATGTCTGCCTATCTTAACTATTGTAGTTTGTATAATGTTGGCAGGATGTCTTTTTTGTGATTACAGATGTTCACATTTGAAAACCATGTCAGGGATTGTGATGGCAGACACAAATGCAGACTTAGCCGGAGGTGAAAACAAACTCAGTTCCTTTAATATTAGCCAGGGTTCAGTACACGGGCAAAGGTACAAACAACAAAAGGCATAACCGTAGTCAAGAATCCAAGGTCAAAACACTAGAGAATCCAAACACAGGGCTGAACGCTGAAACACCACAAAAACTCACAAAAACCGACAGGCTATAGAAAGGCTGGAACACTTGGATTACTCGCAAGACAAACAAGAAGGAGGAAACACACAGACTTTATACACAGGAGGGCGGGAAGATAATAGGACACAGGAGAAGCACATTAGGGCGGAGCAGGTAATCAACAGGAGGAGGGAACACACACACACACACAAGGAAGGAAGTCCAAACACCAGAAACAAGAGGGA
Source organism: Parambassis ranga (assembly GCF_900634625.1). Taxonomy (NCBI): domain Eukaryota; kingdom Metazoa; phylum Chordata; class Actinopteri; family Ambassidae; genus Parambassis; species Parambassis ranga. The sequence continues at coordinate 29,872,322 of NC_041026.1, forward strand.
GAACAGTGACTACAAAATAAAACAGGAAATAACTGGTAAAACTAGAACTAATGCAACAGAAAAAGAACTACAAAATAAAAGACCTGGCTGAAACCATGACATGAAAGGCTTTTGATCCCTTAGTGCTTACAATTTCTCTGTTGAATACTGTTACTCTAAAATACAAAATTATCACCCACCATCAATTCAGCCTTTTATGTTTACATACAGTTATGTAATGTTACATAATTGGTGGTGTCAATCCAGCATAAGTCAACAGAATCTTTCATTTAGATTTATTAGTTTTATTGTTAGCTAGTATCTTTGTTGTAATGTAACATTGGTAAATTACACATAAATCATATAGTCAAATTTCATGTTATTATTTGACAACAACTGAAACAAACATAAAAAATGACATAATGCTTAATATACATAATGCAAATAGAAAAATAACTTGCACTGCTGTCTCTGGATAGTATATTGCCCAATGCAGGTTAAAACTGAACTGTGGTCAGATGTGTATTTAGGTCATAGACATACACTTCTAGTGACAATATGCCATATGATATTTGATAAAAAATATATTTGACAGAATATGATAATGTATTAATTGATTAAGGTCTATGCCTATAGTTACCCTGACATGAATCATGTTTCCACAATCATGGTATGAAGTGATTACCAACATCAGGTGTTTTGCTGTGGGTTAATGCTCACATTTAGTCATTTGTGATCAAAAAAGGTAAACATGTATGTAAGAACGTAAAAACAAGTAAAGCTCAATAGCTTTCTCTGGAGAAGTGGGTGGATGAAGACTGTTCTCTGCCATAGCAAGGCAACAAATGTCAAACACAGTATCATCACATGGATATGGTCGCCTCTGCAGGCACTCCTCCCTGCAGGCCATATACAAGATAGAGAAAAGATATGATTATAGAAAAAAGTTAAACATCTTACCTCTATCAATTCGAGACAACTGTATCAGACTTTTGTCTAGGAAGTCACTAGAGTAGTAGAAACTCTCCTTTAGATCCTGAAATACATTCATCCAGTACTGTGCCTGTTGCTTCCTTAAGAACCCCCACCAGCACTCTATGCGTTGGTTGTGATTGCTTGAGCCAGACAAATAACATCTTTGCGAGAATTCGTCCATATGATCATGTCTCATGAACATTTGCATCTGCTTTACATAACAGTTCTCTGTACCTTGGTCCGTGCGGATTCATACTCTCGTGGAGTATGTGTGTAGCCAGGTGAGGAGACAGCTGGAGAGACTCAAACAGGGAAAGGCCGCTGGTCCTGACCGCATCAGTCCATGGGTGCTGAAGAACTGTTCCAGCCAGCTGTGCGGAGTACTGCAGCACCTGTTAAACCAGAGCCTTCATCTTCAGATGATTCCAGTGCTATAGAAGACATCCTGCCTGGTCCCAGTGCTGACTGCACTGACCTCACCACCGACCTCACTGCACTGTCTCACCTCAGACCCCTGGTTAGCCCCTTCCAAGACCCACTGCAGTTTACATATCAGCCTGAGGTCGGGGTTGATGATGCAGTGACATATCTGCTGCAGAGGGCGTACTCCTCCCTGGACAGACTGAACACCACAGTGCGGGTCATGTTCTTTGATGTCTCTTCTGCCTTCAACACCATCCAGCCGGGACTGTTGAGGATTAAATTAGAGAAGCCGCAGGTGGATGCTCCCTTAGTCTCGTGGATTGACGACTACCTGGCAGGCCGACCACAGTTTGTGGGACTGCAGAGCTGTGTGTCTGACACCCTGACCAGCAACACTGGGGCTCCTCAAGGAACTGTGCTGTCTCCCTTTCTATTCACCACCTACACAGCTGACTTCCAGTACTGCTCTGAGACGTGTCAACTTCAGAAGTACTCGGATGACACAGCCATAGTTGGTTGTGTGGAGATCGGACGGGAGTATGAGTACAGAGGCCTTGTGGAGTGTTTTTACAGGAATGTGGCCACAAACACTGAGGCTGTGTACAAGAAGGGCATGAGCAGACTGTACTTCCTGAGGAGACTCAGGTCCTTCAATGTCTGCTGCAGGATGCTTGACATGTTCTACCAGGCGAGCAATATCTTATTTGCTGTGGTGTGCTGGGGATCAGGCATAAAAGCAAAGGACGCCAACAGACTGGACAAACTCATCAAAAAGGCGGGGTCTGTTGTTGGCTTTAATCTTGCCAATGTGGAGGAGGTGGCGAGGGAAAGAGTGCTGGCTAAACTGCTGTCAATCATGAACAATCTCTCCCACCCTCTCCACAACACTGTGGACAGACTGAGAAGCAGCTTCAGCAACAGACTCCTGCTGCCCTGCTGCTCTAAGGAACAGTACAGGAAGTCATTCCTGCCGTCCGCCATCAGACTGTATAACTCACCTGTGACTGTCAGAGCTGTGCTCACTAACTTGGACTAAAGCATCATCATAGGTGCATTTCAAACTGCTCAATTACATTAACTGTGTTTTTATGCGTCTTATCTTCTTTAATCTGCTTTATGTGTGTGTATGTACATTTTCTTCTTCTTTTGTTGCTGCCATGTGCGTGCATGTGTATAAAAGAGTTTTTGCTTGTGTTTATTATATTTATTGTTTTTTGATATGCTGCTGCTACAACTTAATTTCCCATGCATGGGGATTAATAAAGTAAATATTTATCTATCTATCTATCTATCTATCTATCTATCTATCTATCTATCTATCTATCTATCTATCTATCTTCTGATACACGTGAATGAAGGCGATTCCTGCGTCTCAGTTGCACCCCATCAGGATTGTCTCTTGAGTCACCACATAGCCAGCCTGAATGCATTTTAAAGGCATCATCTTATATCCATGCAGTATCCCATAGTAATTCAATTGGTCCTAGAGAAACACTGCTATATCTAATAGATCAGACTGCTCCTTTCGCCTGAACAGCCATAAAGTCTTTAGGTGCCTGCGCAAAGTCGATAAACTTATAATAATACCATCAATATTGATCAAAGACTGCAGTATCTCCCAGTGTCGTAACCCCAAAGAAAAATAAAAACGGATTAAATCGAACATATGGGACATTGTTGCTACCATGAACAAGTCAACATTCTGTTTGGATTGAACATGATAATAATTAGGTATTTTTCTCAAACTAAAAAAAGATAAATATAAAAGAAAATAACTCATAAAAACAGAAAATATTCTCAGGTGAATGTAATACGCTTTCGTACAAGTGCTAGCACACTGAACTGTTATTTTTCCTGATAGACAATGAACACAACAGTTCTTTCTCATAGCAGTTTTATATGTATAAACAGAAATCAGGAATGCACGTTTCGGCGAATACGTCTGGATTTGTTGTTTGTGTTTTGGCTGCGTATTTAATTAAATCGCATCAAAAAGTCTGGGATCATCTAAAAAGGCCGCAATAAATCAAAATTCCACAAGAGGACGGTGTGACCTGCTTCTTAACGTGTGCCTTAGAGGTTTACCATTTTGTAAGAGAATATGTAAAAGCCTCAAAGCAAACAAGTTTGTTTGTACATTTTTGTATCATTTAGTTAAAAACTGAATAAAAGTCTTTAATTTAAAATTTACTTTAAATTGGGCAAATATCGTTTACATCTATTGACATGAATCTAAAGCGTCAAGTAAAAACAGTAAGTAAATACAATGCATAGCATAATTTTAAAATCGCACCGTGTATCTGGTGTGCTATGAGCGAAAGAGTGCACAGACTGATTTTAACCGAGCAGCAAATAATAAAGGCTCATTATTGTGAAAAGTAACCCGGAAGTGGTATCTGTTAGCTTTAGCTGACAGCAGTTCGGTTGCACAGGGTTTGACAGACTGATATTCTGCCGCCTGCTGACACCAGTTGTATTGCACGCTACTATTTGAATACAAACCGAGTAACTTTAAGTTCGCTTAACCCCCGAACTGCAACGTTGGTAGTTAAAATAATCTGCTTTCTGGGTCTTTTACTCACGCCCCAATGGATACTGTTCAGGTAGGTGCGTTTGGCTGAGTTTCAAAGTTGACACGACTTAGCGTTAGCATGTCGCTAGCACCGGGCTGGCTAACTAACAAGGGCAGGGCCAGTTAGCTGCAAGGTGACGAACAGGTAAAGATAGGCGTGTGCGTGCTGACGTCAACGCTCATTCGTCTGTAGTTCACCTAGCTGACAGTACGTTTGTGTGGGTCTTTAACATCTGGTTCGTTATCCACAGAAAATGGTGTCTGGATTCACTCTGGACCTGGGACCACTGAAAGAACCCCTTGGATTTATTCGCGTCCTAGAATGGGTAAGACGTTACCTAAAAATTCTAAATTCAAACCACGCTTAAAGTTAGTTATGCTGTTTGTGTTAAGTCTTCATGTGTAGTTAGTTTAGCATCCCTGTTATTTGATCCTCGTGATGTTGATGTTTGTTCCAATTAGTCAGACACAATACGAATGTTTTAGGCAAACAGCCTACTTCTTAATACTTCTTATTAAGGCTTAAAATACTAAGAAACTTTTCCTCTGTCTCTGTTCATTTGAAGCATAAAAATCTTGGTTTATAATTTGATTTTACTGCATTACACTTTTCTATAGCTTGTGAATGTGCAATTCATTTTCTCTACCTCATTAATTTCCCTAGGGAATGATTAACCTAAATGACACAGTCCAGACTGGACCTGCTGGTGTAAAACCTTACCCTTCATCATAATAAAACTTTATTATATGTATCAGTAGGTCAAAGTAAAAGCAGACACAGATGACCCAAATACTTCCAGATATTGTGACTTTACTATTAACTGTAGTCCCATGCTGCTTCAGAAAGTGTTCTGGGTTTGGCAATTCTACACTAGAGTTGTACGTCATTATGTAATGCAGACAAAATTAAAAGCAGAAATCTGAGCGTATGCTCCTGTGTGGCTGCAGTGTGGAATGCCAGCTGCTGGTGTTGCTCTAAATATTACCTCCACTTTGTGTAGCCATTCTTGTAATCTGAATGAAGTGTGTATACTCAGAAACGGTTTAGGGATGAAGCTCTCCATTTCTAGACTACTACTGCAGTAACTGCTTCTTTAATGCATTCAGCCCTGTGTGTAGCTAAGGTGTGGCTTTGTGGAACAGCCACGTCCTGTTGCTAATTAACATAGCAGCCATTATCTGCCGACTAAAGCAAGGCAAACCCTGCTTTTCTATTTCATGGTTAAAGTTTACCACACAGTGGGATCACAGGAAGGGAGCAAGAATACTTCAACCCTTGACACTTTCATGCATAGATTGCCCTATAAAGATCCATTCTTTGTGCCAGCTTTGCTCCATGTGAAGCTGCAGCTTCAATGTTCACTTTCTAAGGGCATGGCTCCACTGTGCAATCAGAGGTGTGATTCCTATTTGTCCTGCTGTGACAATCACCCTTTCACACAGCAGTAGATTGGGTGCTGTTGATATTGCGGCCTGTTACAACACTATTTCACCTCCATGCACAGGACAGCAAAGTGCAGGTGCTGAACAGGCTGTGTGAAAGGGGCCACTGAGAAATGACACATTACATTAATGCAGGGGTGTCCAAACTACGGCCCGCGGGCCAACTGCGGCCCGCGAGCAGGATTTTCTATGGCCCGCGGCTTCTATCTTAAAATGTGTTATTTTTGGCCCGCCAGCCAAACAGAGTAAATACACAGTTTTTATTGTTTAAAATAATGACATCGGGGACTGCTGGCCCTCGGAGAGTTTCGCATTATCGAATCTGGCCCTCCCCGAAAAAAGTTTGGACACCCCTGCATTAATGGTATGAAATGGTACATACTGTCTGTACGTATATGAATTTATGTGTCATAAGTAAAGTTGTATGATGTGTGATTTTCTATTGCTGAAAATCAGTAGTTTGCATTTCTAACAGTAGTTGTCAGATCTTGCAGGGTTCATACAGGTGTGTAATTAGTTTAATTAATGATGATGATGGTAAGCTCTGAACCAGCCAAAAGCAAAATTTGATTTTATTTGTCCATCATGTCAAAATGTCATAGGGAGTAAAATGTTAATATTAATTTGAACCACTAATGTGGCTAATGTAATATTAGTTAAGCAGACCTGTGTCTAGCTATATCTGTATTTGTAAATACAGTAAATCAGAAGAACAATGATGAAGCTGAGGTGTCCTTGTTGTTGGTTGGGATGTTGTTTAGTTACACTTCCTGGATGTGACTATGAGGTCCTTTCACACTAAAAGCTAACATTGTTTCAGAGCTGGTCAACCTTGTTGAATTCCTGTAAAGCAACCAAAAAGAAGTTTACATACTACAGTCAGTGATGTGTGAAACACAGATACATTTTCAGTATATGTTAGCAACCATGCTTTGCTTGATGTTACTCTGTGGTCAATCCAGTCAGATCATACAGGCCAGCCTTCACTACCTGGGCATTGAGCCTTGGCCATCTATGACACTGTCACTAGTTCAGTGCTTTTCCTTGCTTGGATAACTTTTTAGAGTTACTGACCCTTGCAGAGAATATGCAATGATCACCTGCAGCCACTGGGAGCTGCCATAATAACCAGATAATCTGTGTGATTCACTTCACTTGCAGGTGCTCACAATGTTATGGCAGAATGGTGTATTTTAGTCATTATGTGAAAGCCCCTTTCCACAGGACAAATGTGGATTACAAATAGGGATTTAATAATAATCATTAAATTATATATATATATATATATATATATATATATATATATATATATATATATATATATATATATATATATATATATATATATATAAATAAATAATTTGAGCTGCTCAAATTAATTAATTGCAGATGATCTAAATTTCATTAACACTTATTTGCATGTAAGATGCAGCATTAATAAATTCATGATGAGCTAATGTCAAACCATGAAAGTAGAATGAATGAAGAACAGTGATTTTTGTTTTACATACATTCACTTCATATAAATGTAACCCTGTAACATAAAAAAAATCAGAGGATGATATTTTTTTTTCTGCTTTATTGTGTTCCTCTACATTTGTTTGTCATAATGGTGTGGGTGAGGACTCCCACTCCTTATGGGAACCTGTTTGCTGGGCAGGTGTCTCTGCTTTTGGAGCATGAAGGTCTGTGCTCTTCTGTTATTGTCATATTGTTTCCAATTCTGCAAGTTCAGTTTTTGTTTGTAGTTCTGTGTCAGTTTTAAGTCTAAATAGACTGAAATCTTCATTCTGGGCGAACAGTGTGCTTCAGGGAGATGTTTATAGTTAATATTTCTGAATATCAGGCCAGTGTGTATGCCATTCTGTGTAAACATGAACCTTAGCCAGTTCTGCAGTTTTTGTCAGCCAGCCAGTGGAATGGCTATTTCTGCCATATGACCTGTGGGGCAGTATTTTTGGTTAGTGTTGTTGTATATCTGCTTTATGTGCTATACACACATAGGTAAAAGAAAATGCTAAATCCCTTACAGCAGAACCTTGTGACTTACTTCTGTGTTTTCTTATCTTATTCTGCCGCTCCCTGATCTGGAGAGGTAGGATTGTGTCAAGTCTGTGGGGGCCTAGGTGGGAGACTAGACTCTGGACAGGGAATCCCCGCCCTGTCTGGGAGGGAGAGTGCTGTCAGATTGACCTGGGTGGGTCATGCAGGGCTGAGATGAAAACTGAGAAATGTTGTGTGGAGATCCAGAGACACCTGAAAGATGAAACCCATTCTTGAAAATCCACAGTGGGCTTGATATGTGCTAATATGGCACTCCTTTCCTCTGTGTGTGTGTATATGTGTGCATGTTGTTTATCTGAAGTACTGCAGGCCTCAGTGCCTGGTCCTGCACTTTTGGTCATTATATACAAATGTTATGTCGCTGAAAAGGAGCCCAATGTTGAAGATGTGGGTGTGACTGAACAAAGGACATTATTCTTGTGAGAAACTACGGAAGCAAGAATCACATGTCTTAATGAGAAGCTTTTTATTGCAGGAAGGATGTGTGGGAAAGGGAGGAGATGTGTGGTCAGTGGTCACAGTGTTTCTCGGTGCTGTAGTGATTACTGCAATACTAAAATTGCTCTTTTTATCAGAAATAAGTACTGTGCCTGCTATGTCAGTGTCATATGAAAGCCACAAATACCCCATTTGATTGCCTGTAACTAAGTTAAAAGATTACACTCCCAAAACTAGTAGAGGTCATTTTCTCCAGCATTTTTGCCTGGTCAAAATCTTTCTATAGTAAATGGGCAGAAGTATGTTTGTTGTCTGGCCTTTTTTGCCCTGTCAGACAATAAGTTGTGGAAAATTGCTGTACAAGATCAGTTTGAAGAGACTTAAAAAGGAATATGCTGGTATTGACAAGCTTTTTACCAGGTTTACCGTGCTCATGGAAGCACACAGAAGCCACAGTGTCTCTAGGTCACATTATACCTTTTGCTTTTAAAACTGTAAAATGTAAAGTTGCAGGAATTTCAAATTCAAAGTCCAAATGTGTTTTTAAGTTGTAAACGTACATATATACAGTGTGATAAAAACACACTATGATATTTATGTATTATTTAGTTCTTAAATATTCCTTGTGAGTTGAAAATGCTTTGAAATCAGCCTGATTAAATTCTCGTATCGAGTCAGCCTTTTGGGATCCAGTGTTTACCTAAAAATTACCTAAAACATGTTACCTTGTCGCGTTATAAATGTTGGAGGCAAACTGAGTATTACTTGGACAGTTTAATTTATTTATGACTTTGTGTGATGGCTGAGGTCAATTAAGAGCAGGTGCTAACCTTGCCAACAAGAATTATTACAGAAATGTACATTTGGTCCTCCACACACTGGGGCTTCAGAATGCACCATAGAGGTCACTGCTACCTGAAATATGCTCATGACATACACACCCGTAAGACTACTGATTACAGTAGTCTCTATGTAGGTATTGAGCAGTGTAGCATTTTTCATATGTTTCCTTGGAGTCCATTTGACTACTTGAGTGGAATTTTGTTACAAAATTCACTGTAAGCAAATTAAAATTCTGCACAGCTCCTTGAATCCTCCATTGAATTGCAAAGGATACTTATCTCACTCTATCCATATTTACCATTTATTTCATGCATTTTAGTATTCAGGGAATTTGTAAACACTGTAAAATAAAAGTAAGCAAAGGGGTAAACATTTACAGTGTAGAAACTCAAAAAAGTGATTGGACCAGAACATTTGTAATAAAATTTCATCTGTGATTGCATAGGGGGCATCAGTGCAAATGGCAGTGTTCAACATGCCCCTGTCAAGTCATGTTGTTGCACCAAATATGTCTATTTTCAAAAATCATTTCTGTTTCAGCATTTCAGTGTTTAGTGTTCTCTTTGTTGTGAACTATGGATTGTGACAAAGACAATCTTCCATGTGCTACCCTGTTAGCAGTGTGGCTATTTTAGCTTGTTGTGTCTTTAGGTTAAAAATAGGAGTAAACCACAGCCATCAGAACCTCAACAGCATTGTAATGTAGTCAGACAGATCTACTCTGTGGACTGATATAGTACCTGTAACAAGGTTTTTCCTAGCACAGAAAAGGCCTCGGAGAGAGAGTTGTATGGCTTTTAAGACTCTTATTAATCTGTACAATGAGCATTGCACCATGTCTTTCATTCCAACATGCATTCAACCCTGCTTCTTTGTTTTAGGCTTTAGCCCAATGTAAAGCAATAGTCAGTGTGGTTCTCTTTATTAATTAATACTGCAGTTTAACAGAGGTGTTTTAAATTTAGTAGCCAAAAGTGGTTTAAAAAATTGACCCCTGCATGGCATCACAGATTCTGCTGCACATTCAATTTACCGGTATGTTAACAAGGAAAGGAAATGGCTGTGCATCCCTCTGCTTTTCATTCTTCCTGCTGCTGTCTCTGTCAGCATACTTATCTTGTTTTTCACCCATGAGAAGGAAAGTTTTGCTGACAGTCATTCTTGTGTGTTGTTGAGAAAGCCATTTCTACAGAATTGAACACCCATTCATAGCATTGTTTATACAAGAATGTTCTTGTTTTGTGGTTAATTTTCAGTTGTCAATCGAGTATTCACATCCTCACAGTCTGCTTGGATTCATATCATTGCCATTTCATGCGATGTGTCTGTGTCACAGAGGCCATTTCACTGCCACGACCCTTTAGCAGGCTAGTGGTGGGCCTGTTTCTTTCAGTGGAAGAGGAGTATGTCACCTATATTCACCCCATAGGCACAATTATCTCATCAACATTTATCTTAAACATCAAAACTGCATTTTTCCAGACAGCCCAGTCAGACTTGTTGTCCTTGCTAAGTGCTTTTTTGCAATGCTAAATATAGCTGTGTATATATCTCATGTCTGCAAAAGTAAATAAACAATACAGCTTGAAAATTAGTCATTTTAGGCATCCTTCAATTTAGGTGATGACAAAACCAAAATCACAAAATCCATCACACATAATGCATCGGTGCAACTAGGAAGCCATGATAGGTCAATATCTATATCACAAGGAGCTACAGTTTGACCAAGATTAGAAGCACTGAAAGAAAACTAATTGTACAGTAACATTACTATAACTGCAGGAGGTTCTGAGGGTTACAGGTTCCATTTTTATTACACTTTCAATACATCAATTAGCACAGATTAGCCTAGTAGAATCAAATGTTTCACTTAACTAGTAGTGTATCTTAGTTACATAATATTCAACTACATTAAACCCTTTAAAAATATGTCTAAAAGCTTGACTGGCTTGATTTGTCAGCTTCATGTTTGCCATGTTTGCTTTCAGCTCGCAGCTGCATGGAGCAGAGTGATAGTCCAGGGGAGCGTTAGTACAGTGGGTGGGAAGGAATATATGTTACTCATGTTTCTCAGGTGTTTCAAATGTATTTATTTGACAAAATTTATTTGACACCCTCCTACCCTGTAATATTTATTTCCCTCAACAGGTCTTTACCATTTTTGCCTTCGCCACCACAGGAGGTTACTCTGGGACAACCCAATTCACAGTCAAATGCCCAGATGGCAAAGAGCCATTGGGTGTAGTGGCTACGTTTGGCTACCCATTCAGGTACTGTGGAGCACCAGGGTACACTATCCTTTGCTGCTATGCCCTAACATTTACTGTCAATACTGCCACCCACACTAAAACACAAAAATCTGTCTTGTCCAGCTGGATACACAATGATGATGATTGCTGCCATCATCTGGTGAAAAATATGGTTGCTTCACTTTCTTTTTATATGACACATCTTTATCATGCTCGTTACATGGCTGCTAACTAAAAACACATAGTCTGTTGATAGAAAACTAAATTTGACTCTTGTTTAGTCAGCAATATCCTCAGTGGTGTTTAGAGCAATGACTGACTGTTGCATTCACAGCAATGGTCAGCGGTTGCTATGGATGAAAAGAGAGCGTTAGAAAGGAGAAGGTGCATAACAACCAGTAGCAGTGTCATGTGACATGTCTCTTTCATTCTTTAACCTATACTCTGTCAGACAACCACACTCTCAGCTATTGAAATGTCACACTGTTTGACCTTAGCATGTACCTTCAGTGATCTGGTACAGGTGAGGCTGTGCAGGCCTTGCGGATATGTATGTTTACAATGGTGATCAGCTGTAGACATGATTTTTTTTAAATGCCTGCAGGAACAACATGGGTAAACGACTCCAAAAAGAGAAAACAGTGCACATTTGAGCTTACAGCATAATAGTGTTGACATAATTAATTATTAGGATTAAGTAATAGATAGGTAGTGACATTATTATGCATAAGCATGCTTCCTATAACATGTTTATTTGCACATAGAGGGGAGAACAGATACAAAGACATGGTATAAACTGAGATAGATGGAGCTCTCTACTTGGAATTGGATCACAAACAACATATTAGGTCGGAACAGTCCCACAGCATTACTGAGGTAAAATACGCTGCATGTTATTATTTTAGGAAGTAACAGAAAGTGTTTCTTTTTAAGTTCTTTTCAATAAAGCTCTTCTGTAATCATCAGTTTAAAGTATTTTGTCAAAAGTCTCACCTTACACTTCCCAATTCTTTCCTCTTGCGTTCTTTGGATAGAAGAATACCCCAGGTGAGGACTTGTTTTTTCAGAAATGACACTGTATAAAAAGAAGAGCCATCACAGCAGCTGTTGACTTTTTCTTCTCGTTCTCTAATTTCCCACAGATTGTCAGCGTACCCATTCGACATCCCCTCTTGTAACAGTAGCCTGTCCAATAAGACGTACCTGCAGGGTGACTTCTCATCCTCGGCAGAGTTTTTTGTTTGTGTTGGTGTGTTTGGGTTCCTTTATTGCACTGCCACACTGATCCTCTACCTGGGCTACCAGAGTGTGTACCGTCAGACCACCCGCGGTCCCATCATAGTGAGTACAGAATCATAAACTGAGTATATATATTATTGATGTGTGTGCTCAGCGTCTATGGTTTACATCTTCCAGGACCTGGTGGTGACTGCTGCCTTTGCCTTCCTGTGGCTCGTGTCATCCTCAGCCTGGGGCAAAGGTCTGACTGATGTCAAATGGGCAACTAACCCCAGCCACCTAGTAAAGGAATGCCCTACAGTCTGTCAGGCAGGAGAGTATCCTTTCATGGGTCGCCTCAATGCCTCTGTGGTAAGGCTGCTGGAACCTTTATTACTATGACTATATAACACTTTTACAACTATACCACCTTTAGTATGCAATGCCTGACCAACAGCAGGTACAATCGTGAAATCGAAACTACATCCTTTATATATTTATAGTTTTATGTATCAGGAGATAATAATATAGTCATCTGGGGCCTTATTCACAAAGATTCTTAGAATCCCCTCTTATCTTAGCCTAAAAGATCTTAGTAAGGACTCCTAGCTTAAAAGTGATTTAAGAACATTCTCAGAGTGACGCTGAGAAAGGAGCAGACTAAAAGTTTGATCTTAGTGAGGAGGTGTGTTTGACCCCATTGCTAAGTGTAACACATTGTTTTAGAAGATGTGATTGGTTGACAGAACAACATGAGAATATGCTCCCAATATATAGGCAGCATTGATTGGACAGTGGCTGCATGCACAGAGATTATTTGTTTCCGTTAGGAGTGAAATTCTAACAACATTCTTAGAATTAAGTTTCTAAGAATGTACTCTTATATTTAAGCCTAAATCCTAGTAAATATAAAAGTGAATCACAAGCCCTAAAAAGAGGTATTAAGGTGAGAAACTGTTAGAAGAACTTTTGAGAGGCTAAAGCTGGATCCATACTCCACAAGAACAGAGAACTCGCTTCTCGCTCCCCGGGTGGTAAGAGTAAAAAAAAAAAAATTTGTTTCGGCACGGAGGTACAATACTCCGCGAGAAGTGTGTGCGCACGTCACACACAAAAGGTTGACTATGCAATTGTATTGCAAATTGTGTGCACAGTCGTGGTTACCTGGCCTAATGAGCTGATAATGCTCAAGGAAGCGGGCGCATGACAATAGATAGAAGATTATGTTGATGAAGATTCTCAGTCATCACTTGTGGAGTTTTATTGAAGACGTTTCACTGCTCATCCAAGCAGCTTCATCAGTTCTAACTGTTTGGTGGGGAAACATGGTTTATATGTGGTTACAGACCTATGTGGATGGGTCTGGGTAAAACTTAAATAAACAGTAGCACTAAATGTTTCCATACTTACCTGTGATGATCTGGCTGACTGGGCCAGGTGAGTCTAACGACTGGCTAACGACTATGAAACTGCCGGAGGTGGACTGGTTGACATCCCCCCTCTGGCAGTTTCCTCAATGTGGAAGTGTACAGGAAACCCACACACACGGACCAGTACCTGTTGTTTGATTCACACCACCCACTGGAACACAAACTGGGAGTCATCAGGACCCTGCAGCACAGAGCACAAACTGTACCCACCAGCTCAGAGGGGAAGTCCCCCTCCGGCAGTTTCATAGTCGTTAGCCAGTCGTTAGACACACCTGGCCCAGTCAGCCAGAACATCACAGGTAAGTATGGAAACATTTAGTGCTATTGTTTGTAAGTTTTACCCAGACCCACCCACATAGGTCTGTAACCACATATAAACCATGTTTCCCCACCAAACAGTTAGAACTGATGAAGCTGCTTGGATGAGCAGCGAAACGTCTTCTAGAAAACTCTACAAGTCCAGACGCCTTGCTTCAATCTTCTCTAAGATAGAAGATTAGTATAGCTGACTGTAGAGCAGACCTCTGGTGTGTGAATTTAATTCTGTGAACGTGTGGAATAATAAATCTCGTCTCCTAGTGTTTAATGTGCGCGTCCAGTCACTGTAACACCATGATCAATACTGGGATTAATTTTTATCGCCACCTTTTGGACAGACACTCTCCTCTGTGCTCCTTCCAGGAGTTGTTTACCAGCTGCGCATCTAAACTGTCCATCGTCGTTGTACTTGCTCCTTCTGTGTGTTCTGCATCTGTCTGAGAGAGCTGCAGAACAGGCGCTCCGAGAAAAAAATGACATCATTTTGTGGGCGGAACGCCGGCAGCGAGTTCTCGTGGAGTATGGATCCAGCTTTAATAGTTCCCTAAACAGAGAGAACAGAGAGGTGATTCTCCTAAACAATGCGTCATGCTTAGCAACGGGGTCAAACATGCCTCCTCACTAAGATGACACTTTTAGTCTGCTCCTTCCTCGGAGTCGCTCTGTGAATGTTCTTAAATCACTTTTAAGATAAGAGTCACTACTAAGATTTCATATTCATATTCAACAACAAACATTATTCCGGCTCATTCTAATCTGTAGCTTTTTATGAGTTCAGCGTCATTCATAGTTTGGAGAACGTTTCTCCTCACTGTCACTCCGTCATGTTCTCCCTGTTCAAGGAACTATTACACCTCTTAAAAGTCCTCCTCTTCACTCTTAACAGTTTTTTACCTTAAGATCTTTTATCTTTACTAGGATTTAGTCTTAATTATAAGGGGAAATTCTTAGAAAACGTCATAATTCTAAGAATTTTCTTAAATGTTCACCACTAAGGGAAACTCCTAGTGCTAAGAATCTTTGTGATTACGGCCTCTGGTCTTTAGCAGGTTTAATGCAGCCCTAGATGAACAACAACATATGACATATTATTTATTTATTAAAAGTCATCCTTATTCCTTCCATAGAAATTAAGCAGAAGGTAACAGCCAAGTGCTGCTAATCACATGCTCCTGCTTAATTGAGCATTCTCACGTAGGCAGTTTGCTGCTCTGGAGCATTCAGTGTGTGTTAACACAATGAAAATGAGGAAAGACATCAGCAATGATCTTAGAGAACTAATTGTTTCTGATATGGACCAGGGGATTTTGATGATGATGTTGCTGTTTTTATTGGTATGTTGAGTAAATACAGGCACAGTGGTAAAGTAGTCTGTCAAGTTCAGTCAACTGAAATCTGTAAAATGTCTCCACATCTAGGCTGGAATTGTACTTTTTGCATGTCACAATAAAAGAATAGAATAAACATTTTGCACTACCAGCGTTTGGTTTAAAAAAAACCTGATTTAGACCATGGTCGCTCACTTGTGACCATTAGTAGTAGCATGGCAAAATCTTGATTTGCAAACTTTGTAAACTGGTTTGCATAAGCTAAATAAAGAGTAAAAAATGTATATTTCTGTCTTTTTGACTGTTATACTGCACAAAGACATGTTTGAGCTCTCTCGCCATGATTGTACTGTTTTCATAGTGATGCAGTACTTTATATTGCAGACAATAATATGGCCACATTGACAAAAAATGTGACGGATATGAAAGGCATGTGTGATTTTCTCACTGTGAGCTTTGAAATTACAGAGTAATGTGTTTTCTTCTTGTCTTTCTACAGATTTTTGGCTTTTTGAACTTGATCTTGTGGGCAGGTAACTGCTGGTTTATTTACAAGGAGACTCCATTCCACAAAGATCCACAACCACCAGCCACCATGGAGGAAGGTGGGGCCCCTGGGCCCTAACTTTATCATTAACATCCATCAAGCATAGCCATTTACCCACAGAGAAATCTTTTATGCCCCACAACTGCCTCTCATCTTAATCTACAGATATGGAAACTACACACAGCTGACTGTCAAACACTTAATCTAAGGTAGTCTCCAGTCACTAAGCAATACCTTTACCATTGATCCTTGAAAACACTAAGTGCCAGTATACAGTGAAATGCTTTAACGCTATGTATAACAAGAGCTGCAGGCCAAACAGCCTGAGTTCAAATCTCAAAATGGTATTTATGTGGTGCATTTGCCTCCACATTAGAAATTTCATCCATTGATGTCAGCCCTTAAGGGAGCCACCTAGTGATAAAATTGTGATGTATAACTATAATTTCTGCTGGGCAATGAAAATGGTTTAAAGATTTACTGTGGTTAAAATAAATCAGCCTTCACACCCCAAAAAGAGCATCTCTATGAAGTAAAAATGTATGTTTTGCTGTCCAGTTCATAAAGAAGCCATTCTGAGAGACAGCCAGTAATGTCTTATGTGATCTGCACACATACAACTACCGTACATACAGCTCACTGTGATTTTCTGTTTATCACAAAAAGCAACACAGTGTAATTAAAAGAAAAACAAATCTACACTACAGTCTACTGCAGTTCTCTGTACTTTTAATGGGTACTTTTATTTTGAAAGCATCTCTGTGTTTCCGGTTGTTTATGTTGAGCCTGTATCCGGAGCAGGACAGGCTCTACAGGTTTACTCCAGCAGCTGTTGTACATGACATCACTGTTGTCAGGCCAAACTGTGCTCCTGTATAATCAAAATGTTACAATGTTCGACTACTCAGACACGCTAAGACTCATCTTGGTTTGCAAAAGGTAATTTGCAGTGACATTATTTATATACAGTTCATGTGTATTTTTTTTATCAACATTAATTGGTCTGTATTTTTAAAACCTACATTGGGTTTATGATTTTCCCCAATGGTGCAGCTTCTCCTTTTTTCCTTTTTTTGTGACACATTTTCTGTTAAACTGATTGTAACTGAGTAGTTTCAGGACTAATCTTCTTAGGATAAATGCAAATTGGCTGTGAGCCATAAGTTTTTGTTGTTCACTGATGGTCAACACATTGATTATTTGCGTTGCGGAAGAGGAATGATTTAATAGATCATTGCCTCTGTAGGGAATAAATGGGAATGTTTTATCACTATACGTAAGTAATATATTTCCTCAAATTAGACACAAATTCAGTAAGAACACTTTTAAAAATCTTAGTTTGATTACATCACAGATGTTTCTGCTATTGATTATTGAAGTTTATGTATTGTATGTCTTGTTTGTGCAAAAGGAAATAATGGTTTATCTGTATTGAGCGCTATAAAACATGAGAGCTGCAACTCCTGGATTCTGTCTCCTTTGATTATAACTATTGATGAGTAACCTTCCACTTACACACAAAATTATTAGCCCCTCTATGAAAATGTCACTGTGACCCTGTAAGCATTTGATTTACACTTAAAAGTGAGGATTGCTATCTTGTAGTACACCCACAATGTAACAAGTAACATTTTGCCTCATGATTTGTAGTATTATAGCAAAATGGGAAAGAAGTAAGAGAAAAAGGTGTTGTTAATGTCTACAAAGCAGGAGAAGGATATACAAGTTTATCAAAGTGCCTCTGAATTTCGAGAACTGGTGTGAGAGGTTTTATCAAGATTTCAAACAGAGCAGAGCAAGACTGGCAGAGGGTGGAAGTGAAACATTTGGAAGCTTCTGGAATGAAATCTAGCGAGAGATGTGTCCAAAGAGCTGAGAACTGCAGTGACACTAGTAAAGGATTCAACCAAGTTTGGAACTGAGAGATGGATTACACATACTGGAAGTGTCTCATTTAGTCTGGTAAAATTAAACTAGAGCTCTTTAGTCACAGATATGTGCTCTCCAATTGAAGAATGAAAGAAGCATATAAACCAAAGAACATTGTACACACAGTCAAACAATGTGGTCTTCTGCCTGTATGACCTCCCTACAATGCTCCTGATGTGGCGATGGATGTTGTCCTGAGGGATTTCCTCCCAGACCTGGATTAAAGCATCAGTCAACTCCTGGACAGTCTGTGGTGCAATGTGGATTGTTGGAGTGCATTGGTGGATGGAAGACATGATGTCCCAGATGTGCTGGATTGGATTCAGGTCTGAGGAACAGGCCAGTCCATAACATCAATGCCTTCATCATGCAGGAACTGCTGACACGCTTCATGAGGCCTAGCATTGTCATGCATCAGAAGAAACCCAGGGTCCACTGTGCCAGCATATGGTCTCACAATTGGTCTGAGGATCTCATCCTGGTATGGCAGTCAGGGTACCTCTGGCTAGCACATGGAGGGCTGTGTGGCCCTCCAAAGAAATGGCTCCCCACACCCTTACTGACCCATCGCCAAACCGTTCATGCTGGAGGATGTTGCAGGCAGCAGAACGTTCTCCACGGTGTCTCCAGACTCTGTCACGTCTGTCACATGTGCTCAGTGTGAACCTGCTCTCATCTGTGAAGAGCACAGGGCGCCAATGGTGAATCTGCCAATCTTGGTGTTCTCTGGCAAATGCCAATCACCCTGCACAGTGTTGGGCTGTAAGCACAAGCCCAACCTGTGGACGTCGCGCCCTCATACCACCCTCATAGAGTTTCTGACAGTTTGAGCAGAAACATGCATATAAGTGGCCTGCTGGAGGTCATGTTGCAGGGCTCTGGCAGTGCTCCTCCTGTTCCTCCTTGCACAAAGGAGGAGGAAGCGATCCTGCTGCTGGGTTGTTGCCCTCTTACGGCCCCCTCCAAGTCTCCTGAGATAAGAGAAATGGTCTTTGGTCAGCACCTGCAGAACCTCTCCTTTATAGGGGTTGTCTGATAATTGTTGATGAAGATTCTCAGTCATCCAGGTCATCATACGTAGAGAAGATTGAAGCAAGGCGTCTGGACTTGTAGAGTTTTATTGAAGACGTTTCGCTGCTCATCCAAGAAGCTTCATCAGTTCTAACTGTTTGGTGGGGAAACATGGTTTATATGTGGTTACAGACCTATGTGGGTGGGTCTGGGTAAAACTTTAAAAAACTTACAAACAATAGCACTAAATGTTTCCATACTTACCTGTGATGTTCTGGCTGACTGGGCCAGGTGTGTCTAACGACTGGCTAACGACTATGAAACTGCCGGAGGGGGACTGGTTGACAGCCCTTTGTTCTTACTGTGAGTATGTGCAAACTTCCTGGGAATGGATGGAATCACTGCATTGTATGTGGTAGAAAGATGATGTCTGAGGCCACCACCTCTGTTAAGGGAAGGTTTTTCCAGCTTAACATAGATGGCTTCCTTGACTCCTCTTTCAAACCACCTTTCGTCCCTGTCTAAAATGTGAACATTGTTGTCCTCAAAGGAGTGTCCTTTGTCTTTGAGGTGGAGGTGAACAGCTGAGTCTTGTCCTGAGGAGGTGGCTCTCCTGTGCTGAGCCATTCTTCTGTGGAGTGGTTGTTTAGTTTCTCCAATGTACAGATCAGAGCATTCCTCACTGCACTGGACTGCATATATCACATTGCTGTGTTTCTCCCTGGGAATCTTATCCTTCGGGTGAACCAGTCTCTGTCTCAGTGTTGTCATAGGTTTGAAATGGACCGGGCTTGTCTGATAATTGCCTTCCACCTGTTGTCTGTTCCATTTGCACAACAGCAGCTGAAACTGATTCACAATCAGTGTTGCCTCCTAACTGGACAGGCTGATTTTGCAGAAGTGTGATTGACTTGGAGTTACATTGCGTTGTTTGAGTGTTCCCTTTATTTTTTTGAGCCGTGTATATATATATATACACACACACACACACACACACACATACATATATACTGTGTGTGTATATATATATATATATATATATATATATATGTATATATATATATGTATATATATATATATGTATATATATAAGCACAAAACAATGCACAAAACAATGGGGGAAAGAATGAATGAAATGAATGAATGAAAAAGGTGATGGACATGCATGTTGTTAAATGATGTATTCATTAGAAGATAATTTGCTACACATTAATGATGCCAATTCAGCCTTTTTTTAATTGCCAATACAAATAACCTGGTTCTGAATCTGATCTGAAATATTTCCATCATCGTGTCAGCTACTTTCAGAGTTTAGATGTTTACTTGAGTTTTAAATATTTGCACAGGGTTTTAAGGTCTGAGCCCTTTGGTCTCCATACCACACAGTGGACACCCTTACCTGCACAGACAGAACCTAATAGTTTTCACTAGCTACACACATTCAGCTGCAAAGTGTCACATTCAGAGTTATGTCACTTCTGCATCGTGTTTGTGTTTTACCACAACTCCTAATCAGCTGTGTGAGGCTTAAGCACTTACATGGATTAGAAAATGCGGAGGTGTGTTCACGTGTGTAGACCTGTGACTTCTGATCACTACTTAAGATCAAGCTCTCGCAGTGTATCTTGCAGCCTTGTAAAACAAGGGCTTAATGCCTCCAGTGAGCACTGGAGTTCCTCAGGGTTATGTGCTCAGTCATCGATAGATGCTTCTGGCACAGAGCGGCACTACATCATCCAGCTGCAACCATATCACTGTGATACAATGATGTTGAAGCAGGTTACAGAGACGAGTACTACAGCTGGATGGTATTAGACTAAAATTTCCTTTAAGGCCTTCAACTCTTGGTTTAAAATTTCCAACAAGTAAAGTCCCAAAAGTGGGTTTTCTAAACTTACTCCCTGATTTCTACAGTTTTTTTCTTTTTCTCGCTCCTCCTTAGCCTTATGGTGCTACTGATTGAACACACCTTAAGATAACCTAGGATTGGACAGATTGTCTTCTAGTAGTAGTGATCCATGCAACATGCATTGGTGATTGGTTATTGGTGATTAAAACACTATACAGACATTAATTTAATGTACAAACCTATTTTGATGATACATTTCAAGATTGATTCTACTATATGTGTTTCTTACAATAATACGCTGAATCAGTCAAAGTTTTCCTGCAATTTTAGGTGTTTGTGGCATTCAAATAAAATGAATGAAAGAGTGTGTCTTTAATCTTTCTGACATTTCTTTTTTTCTGTTAAAAAAATCAGAAGTGACCAGTATTTGAGTTTTAATGAGGTAATAAAACAAACATTGAGTCTTCTTCTCTTTTCTGTGTGGGTGTCCCCTGAACGCGCACGCAGGAAGTTCCTATCCTGCCGAGAGCGCGCGATATGACGTAAGTTACTTGCCGCGCAGTGATGATGGCGGTGCGTGAACGCGCAGTAAAAGTAATGGCTGCTCTGGATCGGCGGGTGCCTAGCCTCGATGATTTCGTGGGTCAAAGCTGGACTGCCTGGGCTGACTGGGCCGGCGTGACAGTGGCGGATGGTAAGGAAGCATCTTGGCGCAAACGCCGGCAGCTATAAAGCAATTTAATCAAAGCACCAGGGTTTATTTTTGTGGAAACGGAGCACAGAGCTAACCATGTTACCCAAACAAAGACCCTGCCGGGTCCTAGCGCTGGGTGGGTAACATGTTGCTCCCTCTCAGGTTCTACTGCATACGCTGTCTTCAAGAAATATAAAATACTCATTAATAAGACATAACAATTATAGCATGTGTTTTACTGCTGTGTCCATAATTCAGGGTGCCAATGCTTAAAGTAAACGTTCAGTGAAACCAGTCGGGCAGTGGTAGCATCAGAGCGGAAGAAGGCTAGTGTGTATGGCTGGGCGAGCAACTTCTTGCTGTTGAAGGCTAGGATAGCAAGCTAGCAACGCAAGCGAGACTAGCCGTTGACGACGGGGCAGTTAGCGTTAGCATGCTAATGCTAGCAGCAGGAGAATTCAGAGTAGACACCGGTGACGGAGGAGGAGTCTGATGCTGTTGCCACCATGTAAATGCCCAGCGTTTGATATTAGCAGGCGTCACTCTGGGTTTCTTTCGCCTTATTTTAGTATTCCCACTTTATTTGAAGCGCCATTGTGTCGTTTTAAGGATGTAAGCATTTCTCTGTTCGACAGGGAACCTTATGTGTGACTTCTCCTCAGAATTGCTCTTGCCCTTCCCTGCTTTAAGTATTTGCGCTCACTTATTGTTTGGCATTCCTCCAATTGCTACTCTGTCTATAACTATCTAACAAACTCTTCCACCACACAATACCATTAGCTGCTTGCTATTGTGAAGAAACTATGACTATAAAAATTAAATTGACCAACAGCAGTCAGTAGAGAAGCTGTTGACCTGCAAATCAGTGCTTTATATAACACAGCTTAAGGGCATGTTAATATGCAGAATTCTTTCTGGTGAACCTGATGTACAAGGTTTAGAAACCCCATACTTGACAAGGGGCTTGTTGAACAGTACAACTGTGTTTGTGATGTTTCAGGACCTGATGTGGAAGACTGCAGCAAAAATGGCAAAAAGGCAGCGGAGGCCATGTCGCTCAGTAAAGAGGGTAAGTTTGCCCACTAACATTTAGAAGACATAGCTAAGGCTGTTTTGGATCCGTAAGCAGAGCTGATCATATTGTACATGCTTGTTTCCATTGTCCTGTAAAAACTTGATAGTTTTTAAATTGTATTTCATTTTTTCTATGATTAAATAGAGCTGCTGGTTTGCAAAGACCTGAGTGACTATTATTTCTAGATGGTGTTTTGCTTAGGCACCTTCTGGCACCTAGCCTGGCTGTCTGTAGCAGCAGCTGTCCAACAGACACCCCCCTGTGTGTATGTATGAGTTTGTGCCAGAGTTTGGCACGATGAAGTCAGTGTTTTCACCTTCTCTACCTTTGTTGTGCTACATCTGCATCATACCAGCATAACAGCCAAAACAAGGATTAAAAAAGAGTCTGCACACACGTTTTTTTATTATTATTTTTTTTACCTCTTAACATTTCTCACAGCTATTTTCACACATGACCGTTTTCAAACATGACCTTTGAAAAGAAATATCACGACCAGACAGTGTCTGGGGTAGCAGATCGTCTGTGCCAGGTGTGTTTTTTCTGGTTAGGTTAAAGAGAAAGGGAACTAGCCTACATTTACATTTACTTTATTCGTGCTTTGGGAAAGTACATATTTTGATAATGTGTCAG
The DNA here is from genome assembly GCF_900634625.1 of Parambassis ranga. Taxonomy (NCBI): domain Eukaryota; kingdom Metazoa; phylum Chordata; class Actinopteri; family Ambassidae; genus Parambassis; species Parambassis ranga. The sequence goes on from NC_041026.1 coordinate 29,895,340, forward strand.
ACACCAATGGTAGGAATGCTTTCAATAATCCAGCACTCATACTACATCAACCAAGTGTCTGTATGTAGTATATAATCCAATTTCAGGTATGGATAAGAATGAAAGAGAGAAGGAAAATATGTCTTTCCAGACTTTTGATCCAAGTCTGATCACTCATCTAAAATATAAGAGATCGCGCACAACTTACTTTCACGTGTCCATGTATAGCTCAGTTGGACATGCACACGCAAAACCTCTACTTGTACATAATGTTGAATTTATGGCTAGAGCACGCCCAAGGTTACACAAATCTCATTTGGTTGCTCAAATATGCACACAAGAAGAACTACATTGTTCTTGCACATCCAAAGTTCTGGTTTATTTCCATACAAAGCATCTTTCTAATAGCACTCGCATCCAAATATGGTCTGTAGTTCTGATCTGATTAATGGGAGTGGAGAGTGGAGAAACCCCTTAGACATCGTCATCTCTGCCTTCTCTGTCTAAGTGACATTGCTTCAACTGAATATGCAATATATTCTCTCAACATTCCTCCTGTCCACTCCATCTAGACATGTCCATCTTTGGTCTCTATCCTGGTCACGACGAATTCTACTTGGTGGTGTGCAGCCACTGCAGTCAAGTAGTGAAGCCGCAGGCTTTTGAAAAGCACTGCGAACGCAGACATGGACCCCTGTCTAAGCTGTATGCCCGACTGCGCTCTCCCACCCCTGCACCTCAGCCCCAGCAAAGACCCCACCATGGCCACTCTCCTTCTCACGGGACCAATGCTGCTTCAGCTTCATCATGGGAGGGCCGCGGCCAAGGGGCTGGGCAGCTTCGTGCAGCCCCACCTTCACCTTCTACTCCACCGCAGTACAGACACTCCAAGAACTCCAAGGACGGCGTACGGTAAGAAGGAAATGGGGCATAGTGGTGATGGGAGTTTATACTAGATGTAATTAAAGTTGAGAAATATACTGATTTAAATCCATCTCAAAATATGCAAGTACATCCTCTGCAATGTAAATTCAAAGAGAGATCTCATTAGGCCTTTTTCTCCTATCGCAGACATTCCCCACTGGAGAAGTACTCTCACAGCAGCCACTCAGAAACCTCAGTATTCAAGCAGCCGCCACCTCTGGAACCTCCGATGAGCTCACCATCTCCGTCACTCAGAGATCCCCCCTGGCCACACGGAGGCACTCCGTCTGGTAGGTCTTCAACTAGTGACAGGCATCCTACGCAAAGGAAGGACTCCGCTCAACCCTCTGTGGTGCCAGGCCACCGGATCCCCAGACCCTACAACAAAGTGGCCTCCAGTGAGTATTGATGTGCCAAAGCTATAAATGGTGTCTTCACACTTTTGTGATTTCTGGACCCTAAAAATGACACAGTTTAACAAAAGAGAAGGAGCACTGTTCTGTATCAGCAATGAGGAGACAAAGCTGTTGAAATTAGGTCATACAGTACCCATCATAAGAGCTGTCTAGTCAGTCTGTGACCTTTGCAACGTACCTTTTGTTTAATTGTTAAAATGCCACTGCATTAACAGGTGTAAAGTAGGGCTGCAACTAGTCGACGGCTAACATTGTATTCGACGGGTCATTAGTGATGTCATCACATGGTATGCAGGTGTAACGCATTTGTGGTAATAACGTGGCTGGCAAAACTGCTTTATTATGTTTGCTTTCGGCCGTTGCTAATGAACACGGATACTTTGCTGATACAGACTGCTTAAAGAATGTGAATTTGCAGTTCATTGTAGCTAAAGCAAAGAGTCTACACAGGATGTGTTCAGGAAATAAAGATTCACAATTCAGCAGCAAAATTTAGTCCAGTACACAATCGTTGTAGCTGTGTGTAAATGTGAGGACGTGAGATGGCGTTTTAGGTCATGGTGGTTATAGGGGGGCAGCATGACTCAGCAGTGTCTGTGGCTAGATTTCCAGCTTGTATAGTGTATTCTGGTAAAAATCGTTTTTGATGTTGACTTGTTTGAAATTGTTCATTGACTGTGTGGTGTTGTAGCTGAGTTGGTCTCTGTTTCCTCAGAGAGGGAGTGTGACTTGGACAAACACTGTGGCGTCCTGGATCCTGACAGAAAGAAAGTCTGCACTCGCCTTTTGACATGCAATGTAAGTCCCGCATGCATACAACGCTGCACAATACATTTGCCACAGATTTTCATGTCACTCCAGCTTTTCTTTCTTGTGTGTAATATTTTCTGAAGTTCAGTGGGTGTTAAACAGTTTTTTGTCAGTGTCTTGACTCACTAGAAATCAGCCAAGTAAAAAGATGCAAACAATGAGTGCTCATGTACCTTGTTCAGCAGAAGCTCTATCACTTTAATGAACACACCAAACTTTAGTGTTTGGTAGTTTTTTTGATTCCCAAGGACCAAGCAAAGCTTGCTGCATATTTCAAATTTCTCTAAGCAGTTGCAGACTTAATACTATGCAAGGTAATGCACATGCCTTTTTAGCTATATGACAAAATCTGTTTTCTTTTCTTCTGTGTTCTTAAGTGCTCATCTCACCACACAGCGCTTGCATTTGCAAAGGTGGCACACACTTTAAAATTACATCTTCAATAACCGTATCCTTTCCATATCTTTTAAATTCTTGAGTTGGTGTTAAAATAAAAGAACTGGAAGCTGTGTTGACCAGTTGATTATCAGGTGTTAATTCCTGGCATTATTAGTTGTTAGATCTGTCAAACATGAGTGTATCACTAATGCACTCTTTTAGGGAGTTGGTGTATGTCTTCATATTTGCTTGCAACTGACTGACTGAGTCCTTAGTTGAACTGAGAAATTAACAGGTTGTTTCAGGAAGTGATTCAGGTCTGTTTGTACAAAAACAAGGTTCACAAACACAACAGTAGAAGAATGAGAGGCTTAGTTGGAGCATCCAGCCCTGTCTTTGACCTAAAAGTGGGTCAAAAGATTCTACAGTCAGTGGACGTTAGCAGCTTCATTGTCATTGATGGAAACATGACACCCAAATGGACACTTTTACTTGTGCCCCTTTTTTAGCAAGTGTTTTTTTGTAATACACAGTTTTGTCACGTATTGGTGATGTCAGGAAAACAAGAAAGCACACATCGCTACTAGTGATAGGAAAGTCGGTTGCTAGTTTTAGCACACATGTTAATTTTTAGTGTACTCTCTACTTTGAGGTGTCTGTCGTGTAATTTCGCATCTTTTTCATGCTCATCTAATATACACTGAATGAAAGCCCTTTGACGTCATTATGCTATACACAGAAGATACTTGAGGGTTTATCAAAATATAATTTGAGCTACCCCTGACCGCCTACCCCTGCAGCTCTTATAGTGACCAAAAATAATAATCAAAGAATAAATCTGGAGAAAACATCACTGCGTATGTGTGGCACAGGTTCTCTGTTGCTGTAATGTGAAGGTTATTGTTCATTTCTTCAAGTATTGGATTAGTAGTGGTAAAATCAGATGACCCGTTTCTTTTGTTGTCGTTTTTTTTAACCTGTGTGAGTGAATCAGAATGTTTGCACATACAGCACTGTGATCCCGTTGTTTGAATAGCTGTAAAATCTTTAGCTTGTCTTACTGAAATGTGTTGAATTACAAGACGGTGTTAGCTTGCATTTTTAGAGATGATTTCAGATGAATGAAAGTGCAACCACAGCTTCTTGTTACTTATCAGTACTGACTGATACTCAACAGTGAAAATGGCTCCCAGGACAGGAAGAGTCCTTATATGGTGGCCTGGTGTGTATAGAGGAAGTGAGTGCAAGAGGCCACATCCAGTAGGGGAGAGACAGGATAACACGACCAACAGGAAATGGCTGAAGTGACGAGAAAGACGCAAAAAAACAGGCTGCTTCATAGTTCATACCTGCTTTGTAGGTAAACAGACTTCAATAGGTGGCTGTGTCTTCTCTGCCACCTGCTACCAAGATTGGAGTGTCATCTAGTTATTTTACTATCCATTCAACAGTGTTTGAAATGAGTTAATTGAGCAGCCCACATGCTTAATTACATTCTGAGATCTTCTTCTTCTTCAAATTCAGTGTCAATATACAAAGATCAAACATAAGGTGTTTCAGCTTGAGAGTCAGGTTGAGGATTTGTGAAATGTCCAATATTTGTGGTAATTGCTAAGAATGACAATTCATTAATAATACTTAGCTTAATATATAGGCAATATTTATTTAGAAATTCTGTCCATAAAAACAGTGACAGTGCCAATGGACAGCCCTTCAACATGCACCGGGAAAAGGTCTGACTTACTGCCGACAATGCGAACCAAACTCCCTTTCTGGTAATACAGGGACCGGACAGTCCTTAGCAGAGGGCCTTTGATCACATGCTACCAGAGCACCCCCTTAAGGATGCCACAAGCGATGCCATGGTTGAACGCTTTCTCCAAATCCACAAAACACATGTGGACTGGTTGGGCAAACTCCCATAAACCACAAGCACCCTACTAAGGGTATAGAGCTGGTCCAGTGTTTCATGGGCAGAACGAAAACCCATCGTTCCTCCTGGATCTAAGGGTCTAACTATAGGCCGTTCTGGTGAGAAAAGAGCTGAAAGGGAAAGCTCTAAATTTACCACTCATTCTGCGTTCCTACTCTCACCTATGATCATGAGCCCTGGGTAGTGACCGAAAGAATTAGATCGCAAATACAAGCTGCTGAAATGAGTTTCCTTCGAAGGGTGGCTGGGCGCTCCGTTAGAGATAGGGGCGAGGAGCTCCATCCCTCGAAAGGTTCTCAAGGTAGACTGGCTGTTTCTGGGGAGGTGTTCCGGGCATGTACCACTGGGAGAAGACCCCGGGGGAGACCCAGGACACAGTGGAGAGACTATGTCTCTCAGCTGGCCTGGGAAAGCCTTGGGATTCCCCCAGAAGAGCTAGAAGAAGTGTCCCGGATGAGAAAGTCTGGATGTCTGCTTAGATTGGTGCCCCAGTGGTTTCAAGATGGATGGATGTATAGATGGATAAATATGCTCCTTAAAAAATAGCTAGTCATCAATTAAAAATCCTAGATATTTAAACCTAGGTACCAACTCTATTTGGTGTCCATTTCTTGTTACAATATTCCCAAACAGTGCTGTAGTTTTTGATGTGGTAAAAAACATACACGTGCTGAAAAAAGTTTGATTAAAGTATGATGTGGAAAAATAGAATTCTGATTTTTCTTTCTGAAGGAGAGAGGTAAATTTATTTCTCAATTGTCTAAAGTTCAGCCAATCGATTCTGATCCTGACTTGCGTGCCCTGGCCCACCAGCATTACACTCATGCATTACATCCGTCAGCTCTGTTGTAAACAACAAATTATCACGTCCTTTAAATTTGCAGAAAGCGGCATGTTTATTCACTATACTCAAAAGTTTTGTTATGGAAATATTTCTAGGCCAGTTCAACATCATGCATAAAAACATATGAAATTATCTTAAATAATTTCAATTAACATTTTTTAACAGATTCTGTAATCTGAATGCACCTGTGAGCCTCAGTGTTTGTTACCCAGTGTTGAAAAATAACTGATTGCAGCTAATAAGATTAGAGTAGGTTTAAGCTTTTGGGTCTGGCAGGACATTTGCAATAATGATGAAGTGATGATGAGTGTACTGTATCTCCATCCTCAGATTCACTCTATCCACCAGCGGAGGAAGGTGGTGGGCCGCAGCAAGAACTTCGACCAGCTAGTGGCAGAACTCAAGACCAAGGTTCGGGAAAAGGGGTCCCAAGCACTGGAGGGAGGCTCTTCTACTGGACGCTCCCCCAGCCCTGAGGCCCCCAGAGAGCAGGCTGGAGCACCACACTGCAAGAGACCACTTGCCAGCCTCCCTGCTTTCAGGTGAGAACATTACTAGAGTTTCCTGTTTAAATTACTTTCAGTATCCCAGCTCATCCTTCTTTTTTAGTTCCATAGCCAATGAAACTTTGGCTTGAGGTAGTGATGCTTGGTCAGCTACTGAAAAAATACACTGGGAGACAGCATTTTACAAGATGACAATATTTGTAGGTGTATGTGTTGCAGACTTACACAAGTGTTCAGCCCACACATTACTGACTGATCTCCTGGTTAAGCACTATTTTTCAGCGTTTAGAAACATTACATTACATTTTGTTGCTTAACATAATGACCATGGCATTTCAAAAGATTCGTTTCCCTCGCTGTGTTCATGCTCTTTGTTTTTCAAGATCACCTTTTTCTATCTGCTTAGTGTTGTAGGGCAACCAATATGTTAATTATTTTACATCAACAATTGCAGCTGCTGTACATAAGGGAGATGCATTTATGGTCACACACAGTCCAGACTGAACTGGACAACATGTAGAGGATGTAAGTTGATCATATAGTTGTATGATAACAAGTACTTTAAACAAACTGCCTGCCTTTTTTTCCAGTCGGCCTACGGCAGTGTCAGAGGGCATCCCAGAGGAAGAGAAGCAGCGGCAGGAGGAGGCTAGTCTGCGACCCCCCTCACCTCTTGTCCATGGGCGAATCTCCAGTGACGAAAGTGAGACAGAAGGACCAGAGGAACCTGCTGAGTTCCAATCTTCCACAACACATCCCAGACCAGTAGCGGTGAGCAGCTTTTACTGTGGTTTAGGAGTGGAAATAGAGGGCCAGAGAATTCCTGCCAAATGTTGGTGTTTTTATCTTTGTGTTGTACTGTTGAAAGAACTTTGTTAACCACTGATGTGATAAACAGTAATTGACTGCAGCACTTCCTCAAACAAACCTGACTTTTGTGTTGTATTTCACACTGAAAACATCTTGAGATAAAATCACAGGTAACTTTTCCTTGTGAGAAGTTATTGTTATAAATCATGTATGTACAAGCAGCACTACTCTGTGGAGGAACACATCACTGTTTCTGTACCAGCTTTATCTCACTGCATGTCTTTAGCTGTAAAGAGAAGTTACATTACACTTCCATACCTGACTGCTGCTAATCTTTAGATCAGGCATTTATAATGTTCTTTCTGTGCTGTTTTTAATTTAAGTACCTTCTCATTTTTCCTTAATTACAGTACATGCACAGACAGTGTACTCTGACGTTTAGTATCTTCGAGATGTCCATGAACGCACATAACCAAGACACAAAAATGGTGTTTTATTTGTGACAAAGACTGCAGAGTAATGCATGTTTTCAGGTTTTTGTCAGCTGTTTTATACACCTTTTTCCCTTCCTTATAGGTGTGTTCATTTGGCAGCCATGCACTGGGTCATGGCATCTACACATTCGACAGGAGACTTCACCACTTGAGGTCGGCACTCAGCAGCATGCTGGAGCAGCACATCAGCGCCCATCTTTGGAAGTAAGAAACCTGAGCTCACATTCCTGCCATGATTTTTAGCTGTCTGCTTTTATGGTGCTAATCTGTACAAAGTTTAAATCAGTTGTTATCCTTAACCATGAATAAGAATGGACATCAAATCATCATCAATCATTGCAAAGCATGACTCTATATGTTCATATAACTTTAGGCTATATAAAATGTGATTGATACCATATGTGTCAAAATATGTCAATCAATATATCCAGTGGTGAATGACAAGTATGTATCGCATCCATCCCATTTAGAAAGCTTTTTTTTTGCAGATGCCCAGTCACAGTAAAATGATGCCTAGTTACCCAGATTCCATGAATTTGTAACACTAGCAGATAACCGTGAGTGTAACCCACTGCTTAGTCACTAATAGATGAGGCAGATGGAGTTCTGTGCTGCCCAGAATAGCAGTGGTGAAGTCTGTGAAGTTGGCAGAAGGATGGAGACTTGAATATCTGCTGATATTCACTGCAATACACGTCTTAAGAAAAACATCAGTTTCAGCCTCTTTACAGACCTGCTGTAACCTGGTTACTTGTTTGAATACTCAATCTACGGTACATTGAATTGTAAGGATCATATGTTTTGGGTGAACTTTGTGGGATTTTCAACCATATATTAAATTCTGTTATGCCCCTTCAAACTGGACAACAGCAACAGTTTTAGAGTTGAGTGAAAATGACATAGCAAGAGTGAATTTGAGCACACAGTTACTGTCCAATTTGTTTGCCTCATAGTCAACTAGAACTTGATATTGGATTCCTTTTTTAAACCTTTTCAATTTCAGCCAGAGAAATGAGGAGAAAAATTAACTGCAGGACTCAGAGTACTAAAGTAGTCAATAAAATGGTAAATATGAGTTAGCTCCAGATAACACCTAAAAATATGTTAATTCCAACAATTACTTATAATCCCAACCCAATCTACTTCCACCCACATAACATTCACAAAACTGGAAAACCAAATTGTATGCAGTGCACTGAGTATAAACTAATCTAAATACCAATGCCTATTCTTCACAAGTGTTCTGTTAGCATTCTTAAATCATGTTTTAGCAACAGAATGAATATCTTAAAAACCTTCCTGGGCTTAAACAGAACTGACTTAAACATCAATACACTAAAGGTTTGGTGATTATGATCCACATTCACATATCAACAGAAACCACCAAGAAATAGCATGTGCTAACACAGTGGACCATTGTTGTTGTGTTAATTTGAACATAGATTTAAAGCAGATTTTCTGTTGTTACAAATCACAAAAACTTTTATGAGCATCAAAACGTTTTTTTTAATCTTTTCAGGAAAATACCTCAAGCCACAGACCTTCAGTCTCCACTTACTTCAGCCAAGGCCACAACATCCTTGTCTTCTTCCTCCATTGCCACCATGTCCTCCACTTCATTACATTCTAAGGTCCGCACAGGAAGTCATCTCAGCTCCTCCCTCAAAACATCATCACCCTCTTCATCTTCATTCCGCGGTCCAGGGAGGCCCTCGACAGCCATACAGTCGGATAACTCTGGGGGCAGTGGAACCAGCATCACTGGTGGTCATCTAGTATCTCCGTGCAAGCCTGCTTCAGTGCGCCTAGTGGGTCCTGAGCACCCCAAGAATCCAGTCGGGCGTCCCAGCAAACAGATGCTGAAGCTGCGAGAGGAGGCTGCTGCGGCTGCCGCTCTCCGCAAACGCAAAGCCCCATCACAGGAAGGAGAGCACTCAGGCCCCGACAGGAACTGCATCATTCTCCAGGACCGGGGCCGGCCACCCTCCACTGTTTCCTCCTCTTCATCCTCCTCATCTTCCTCGTCCAAAGCCTCGATTCCCTTGTCTCTCCCACATGGACAGACTAATGGCACGCTTTCCCCAAGCAGCAAACCCAGACCTCTACCATCGCCCTCAGAGTCCCATTCACCAGCTGCAAAGGCAGTTTGGACTTACAGACGGACACCCCCTACTTTGGGCCATTCATCACCCCCAGACCCTTCCTCCACCACCAATTCCCACAGCCGAGCTGGCATGGGGGACTCAGGACTGCACGGGCAAGGCAGCGGAAGGGGCTTTGAGCACCAGGGACTGGTGAAAAAACGCAAGGGGGGTGGCATGGAGGACCACTCTCCTTCCTCCAAGCCTCCATCACATCGCCTGCCCTCCTCCTCCAGCTCTGCCACCTCTCCCTCTCCACGCTCTAACTTCTATCCATGGAAGGACAGTAAAAGTGGGGGGCTGGCTGGGGGTGTGGAGAAGAAACTGGGCACACAAAAGGTAGGTTTGTAAGAAGTGAAGAGTGAAAGGAAAAATTAATTCCCAATTTACATTAGCCCCACTGATAGATTTTTTTAGGAAATTGTTTTGGGATTAAAATATTTAATTATCTGCCATTGTGTGTATATATAATGTATGCTAAAGCAAGCACTATTATAAACAATAAGGGTGGATTGCTCCTTCTATTTTACACCACCTTAACTATCAGCGTTACAGTCATGAACGTCATGATAGTCATGTCTAAAGTTAGTACCTACTTTTAATTCTTAGTATTAGGCAAACATCTCACTTTTCACTGTCATTATTTAATAATTGAAAATTAAAAAAAAAACATGTTCAGTACTAAGTACAACTTGTGATATTCAGCATCCTGTAGATCCACCTTTAGCATCAATAACTTGTATGACTATCAGTTGTGGAGGAATCTTCTTCATAACATTGCAACAGTTCATTTAGGGTCAGACAATTCCAAAACCAATTTCCACCAAGAATGCTAAGATATTTAACAAGCAAGTTTATTTATTTTTTTATAACTTCTGCCCATGTTGTGTTTTTTATGTTTCCGATAGTGTTTATTACTTATACTAGAATATGCATATGTGTTGGGTGATATTTAGTGATCAGACAATGTTACTTTTACATAACACAATGCTGGAAAAAGATGTTTGGGATCATATATAATATGGTCTCATCACCTAGCTTAAAGTGCTTCACTTCCACAATTTACAATAATCTTAACATGTCTACAGTACAGGTAGTAGCAGATGAATTGACAGTATGATTCTTACTAGTATGTGAAACACAATGCTGGAAAGTTAATAAAGAAATCATTTTCCATTTTCAATAGAACTCTGACATAGCCCTGTCCAACCATCATGTTGCATATGAATAAAGAAGGAATGCACAATATTATTGGCAAGATATTTGCCTTAAAATGAAATGTCAGTCATTATTGTGTTCCCAATGCAGGCATTTATTCTGTATCAGTCTTAAAAAGCCAGTAGTAATAGTTGGTCTTAACTATAGACAAATACTATAATTGCAAAATGACTCACTTAAGAGTAAACTTGTCGTTGGCGGTCAGTGTTCATCGTGTGTTCTGCTCTTATACTTATCTATCAAAAGTTTGCTGTCGAGGATTAAATATGGATGAACTTTAGGTCTAAAACTTCTTAACTTTCCCACAGGCTATCTGTCAGCTAAGAGCGGTTTCTATGGCAACAATCTGTGACACCTAATGGACATGATGGGCAGGGACTGCAGTAACCCCATCTTGATGCACATCCTCTTATTTAACAAGACAGTGTAGTTAAGTAATGCACAGTGGGAGGTAACTGAAGCCTGGAATTGACTTTAAATAGAAAGCTACCCACAGCACTCAGTGACTTACACATATTTAAAGGTACAGGCTTGATTTTCGTTTTCTTGTCCAGCAGTTATGTCACATCAACTTTGAAAAATGTAAAGGAAGTCTTGCAATGATATGATTTAGTTCTGAACTGAATCAACAGTGTTTAACATGAACAAATGTATTAATTACAACCTTTTTTTCTCCCCCCCCCAACAGCCAAAACTGCACCATTAAGTGTGCCTGCCTTACAAGCCACTATGAGGGAGCCAGCTCTGCCTAGTCCATGACTGAGGCTACAGGACTCAAGTGTGTGCATATGTGTGTGTGTGTGTGTGTTTGAATCTGTCTGCCTTTTTTGCTATTGAGCATATGCTCATGTATGAATGTGTCAGGTGGTGTTTGTATGTGCAAAGTTAGTGCAGTGTGAGTCTTGGCTGGGTGTGTGGGTCTGGATGAATGTCTGAGGGAGAACTGGGAGTGGGAGGGTGGGATTAAATTCAGTGTATGGATTTAGAAATACCTCAAGACCATCCGGTTATGCTGCTAAATTAAAAATGTTAGTTTATAAAAATGGATTAAAAATGTCCTTTTCACTTGGCTTCTGTGACTGTTTTTTACAATGATGCTGATTATGGAAAGGTGTTCTGTGGAGATCTAATTTAGCAGTGATGTGGAAATATGAACAGAGAAACTGTCAAGTTTATTTGGCCTGAATGATTCATACACTACAAAGTTTTGTTAACAAAAATATCAAGGCTCCTTTATTCCAGGACTTATTTTTAGTTGTGTGATGCTATAAACCTAATATCCTGAGCTCAATTTTTATTCTCCCAACAATTGATCCTGATATTAGCCCAAGAAATATGCATTACCAGCCAGACTACACCTATTCTATGTTTTAATATTTAAAACACTGTTATATTATGTAATACAGCAGAACCATAACAAATTTAAAATGGTTACTTTAACCCCACACAAAGGTTACTCGGCTGCTTGTGACTTGGTCGTTTGCATCCACTCTCATCAGTATGCATCATCTCATATCAGTCGCAGTTTCTGAAAATATAAAATTCACTATAATTATATATATAAATATTAATTCAGTAGAGTTAGGGGATGGGCCAAATTAGTAGTATTTCTTTATTTATACTGAAAATCCTAGTGCTATGAATAAAGTGGGCGGTTATCTTTTAAAAGTGTCAGATATCACTACTAAAAAAAGCAATGTTATGCTCAGCCATAGTCTGTAATCAACCCATTTATGACATTTTAATTCCTTTACAGCATTTTAAATCTATAAAACCGACGGCAAGAATATATATATATATAAGAATATTATAATCCGGACAGCGGGTGTTCAAGGCGTCGCAGGCGATTTCGTCATCACGTTTTGAATGTGCATGAATCCCGCGACATTACCCGCGAAACCGGGCCTGACGTATTCTTCCCGGGACTTTGTAGTTTTTCTGCAGAAAAAACTTCTGGATAGCATTCGCGCTCTTGTTATCGATATCTCTCTTTAAAACATTTGGCACACACGGCTAACACACATCAGATACTCACCACACACACTTACACACACTGGATTTCTGTTAATTCATCCGGATTCTGCCGACAGTAGCGATGAAGCCGACTTCATTTACGGGATAGACCCGGCCTATGGCAAGTATTGATTAGAGAAAAGTAAGGAGCATATTCAACTGAAAGGATTCCGCGCCAAATACGGATTGTTGTTGTAATACTCTCGTGCTGTACACATCTAACACGCTGTGCAATCTTCCTCCGTTTGCAGTCTCGATGAGGTTGATGATGAACATGAGGACCATGTGCCCCTGAAGCACCTTGCACCCCGGAGAGAGGCAGAGGGAGAGGAAGGAATCTGCCTCCAACTAAAGCAAGACTCAGCAGCCGCTCCACTGGCAAGCATCCCAGGTCAGAGGCACTCTCTGGTGATGTAGCTGGCTAGAAAAGTGGAGCGGAAAACAGGAGCCTGACAACCTGCCACATCCCCCCGTAAATTTCCTGCCCAGAAGAAGACCAGGTGTGCAGCCACCTCTAACAGAGTATGTGGACATACCATCTCCTTCTGAGCTGTTTGGTATGTACTTTGACCAAGCTACTGTCAAAACACTGTGTGCAAATACAAACAAAATGCAGAAAAAAATATTGCTGCAGGCAAAAAATTCAAGTGGACTGAGCTAACAGAGGCCGAATTTCATCAATATGTTGGCATCTCACTGTTCATGGGCATTCTTAAGCTGCCAAAGCTCAGAGATTTTTGGGGTGACAACCACATTTTTCATGTGTCTTATCCTCAGAAGGTCATGTCCAGAGACCGGTTTCTCACCATCACCTGGAACCTTCATATGAGTGATCCTGCTGAAGATGCTGTCAATGATACCAAAATAGGCACTGATGATTATGACTGTCTACACAGAGTTCGACCCCTATATGATGTGCTACATGTTGCCTGTAAATCTTTATACCACCCCAGCGAAACCTGACTGTGAATGAGCGCATGGTAACCACCAAAGCCAGAATTGCCCTGAAGCAATATATCAAAAACAAGCCCACAAAGTGGGAGATACAACTGACAATACAGGCTGCACAGTGGACTTCTTCATATATATAGGGAGGTATACTCCAGGAAGTGGGAAGGGGCTGTCATTTGATGCAGTGATGTCACTGGTGAACAAAAACTTCCCGGGATCTGGTTATCACATTTATTGTGATAACTTCTACACCAGCCCAGCACTGTTCAGCCACCTGCATGACCTGGGGTTTGGGGCTTGTGGGACATTTCAGGACACACAAGTTGGCATCCCACACACAAAAGTAAACGCCATGACAAGAAAATCTCCGCGAGGGACCATCAGGTGGATCAGAGAGGGAGCTCTCATTTTTATCAAGTGGATGGACACGAGGGAGGTGAGTGTGTGCTCCACCTTGCACACTGCCTTCTCAGGGGACTCTGTGAGAAGAGTGCTGAAGGTTGGTGGCAAGCACAGAGCGGTGGAGGTGCCATTGCCATCAGCTGTGAAGGACTACAACAAGTTCATGGGGGGAGTGAACCTCTCAGACCAGCTGATTGTCTCGTACTCCTCTTGGAGGAAAAGCAGGAAGGGGTACCTGACTGTGCTGCATCATTTTATTGACATTGCTGTTACAAACAGCTATCTGCTACACAAAGAGCTGTGTGGCAGACTGGAGCAGCAGCCGATGACACACCAGGCCTTCCAGGAGCAGCTGACTGCGGAGCTCTGTGGAGTGCCCTCACAGCCAGTCTGGGAGAACACAGGACTTCAGCACTTACCTGTTGCCATCTGTGAGGGGGCATCGGGCTCAAAAAAAGCCACACAGGGGCGCAGGAAGTGCAGACTGTGTGGGAAGTGCACTCCCTTCATGTGTGAGGCATGTGAAGTGCCTCTTTGTATCATTGTGGACAGGAATTGTCATAAGTCCTACCACAGCTCTGATATGCAGTAAAATACTGTTGCACTGTAACTACTTTCATTGGATGTCCATACACTTTCTGCAGATTGTGCCTTCCTGTATATATTTATGCCTGATTGTGTATTTTGATTTCTGAAGTTTCAACACAGTAAAAACACTTTTCATTTTTGTTGTTTATTTCACTTTATATTGATGACTACTCTCATATAAAGCCATCTATGATCATAAGCACTTAAAACACTTAGAAATTTGTAAATAGTTTATTTTGATTATCATGATATCTTTTTTTTTGCAAATTTCGCACAATGTGCATTTTGTCATTTTTGTCTTAGTTTATAAATTTGAGTGTACCTTAAAAACTAACCAATGAATACATTCAAAATAAATGTACTGTGGTTTGAAAGAATTTTGTGCAACCTTTTTTAGATTTACAATTTTTTGAGGGATACAGCCATGACATCTTTGTATTTAGAAAAATAAGTTGAGAAAAAAAAACAATTTTTTTGTGGTTTTATTGCAGTTTTGGCCCTTTATTCAGTTTGTATGGACATATACGTATTCTTAAAATCTGGGATATAAGGGTTGTGTTGATGTATAACAAATTAAAATACTCAAAAAAGGGCAACACAGCAAGTGAAAATGCAAAAATGTTCTGACAGACTAGAAGCCAGAACTAAACAGCAGGAAATTAAGGTCAAGTGAAGCATCCTTCGAAGATAGATTGAAACCAGGAAGTGGAACCAAAGCAAGAACTATGATGATAATGATGTGGATACTACGTGGGGAACAATTAGCTGTTAGCATATGGAAGGCAGAGACTGTAATGATAACAAAACTGCTATCAAACGAGTTTTCCATCCGCGGTCTGACCGCTTTTAGCTCACTTTCTTTATTTAGTCAACACAGGAAGGATCATTCAAAATAATTTTTTATTTAAACACATTTCGTTGGTAGCATGAAGGAATAAAATACACACGATGCTGAAAGCACACCGGAAGTACTAGCATGTGTTGTTGTGGTATTTGTCGCTAGCTTGACTCAGGTCAGCCTCCCCAGTGGCTGCTCAGCTCTTCCTTCTTCCCTAACGACGTGATCATGGAGCCCGTGTTGTCTCCCGGCAGCGTCCACGCCGCGTCTCTGCCTTTCTGCCGAGCGTTCACACCCGCCGCTGCTAGGTAGTCGGACAGGGTGGGTCAGCAGCATGCGGTCCGATGTGGAGTACAGCCCGGTGGGAGAGGGGCTGGGGATGCGGGACTTCTGGCTGTACGTTTGGCTTCGGAGAGTGGCCGTGATAGCAGCTCATGTCACCGGTCTTGGCCTGACTCTCGTCATCTCAATGCTGTCCAGACCCGGAACCAGTGAGTACATACATGGAATATATACCTGCTATGCCAACGACTACATAAAAACAATGTTCATATTCACTAAAGAGGATAAACCAATACATTCACAATACAACATACATTAATAAGTAATACGTGGTTCAGGGTTTATGTAGTTGTACTTGCTTGGTAAATATCATATTAAATGCTTGTAAATGCAATTTCCCCATTGTGGGACTAATAAAGGTTTCTTAATCTTAATGAATGCTATCGCCTCATTTAAAGGTTCCAAATGTACGAAGGGAAAAGCGGATAATAGCGACACCCGTGGCCATTTAATGAACCGCAGTTTGTGTAATAAATTATAATGTGTCAGAGGTGACAATAAAGTTAGGTTTATTTGAATTAAACATGTCAGCCAATCTCAGATACAGAGCTAAGTTACAGATGCCCATGCATTGTTTCCAGCTGTTATAGTGAACTATCCATTTGTATATATTGAAATTTTGTTATTAACATTAGATTACAAGATAAGCTGTCTCAGGTCAAAACATGCCAGTCACTAAATTTTATGTATTTAAATTATATTTGCATGCTAAATTTTCCTATTTGCTAAAATGCGACATGTACACAGCTAGTAGCTATAGTTAGCATCACAGAAATGAGCTAACTATGATATTTGTTACCAAACAGTTGCAAGACTATGCTGCTGAGATACAAGCAGGTCTCAAGCAGGCACTTATGTAAACACACTGCTGTGTGTTAGGTCAGTGTCTCACTTTGGAATGAATGTACTGCTAGTCTTCTAAATAGAAAATAATCATGTGACACAAATACAGGAAATTACTTAGTAAAGTGTCTTAACCATTTTTGGCACTGTGCATTAATGAACTGACTCCATATAAGACCAATGTTGCTACGTTAACTAGCTAGCTGATGACTGTCCCTGCCCTGTGGAAGACAACATGCCTTGTTCCTGTGCCCAAGACCAAACATCCAAGCACACACAGCGACTACAGACCAGTTGCTCTGACTTCACATGTGATGAAGTCTCTGGAGAGGCTGGTCCTGAAACACCTGGGTGCTGTTGTGGAACCATCGCTGGACCCCCTGCAGTTTGCTTACCAGTATACAGGAAGGGACAGAGTCGCCTGTATCTACTGAGGAGACTCAGGTCCTTTAACGTCTGCCAGACCATGCTGCAGATGTTTTACCACTCGGTGGTCTCCAGCGTCATCTTCTACGCTGTAGTGTGCTGGGGCAGCAGGATGAAGACGGCCGACACCAACAGACTCAACAAGCTCATCAGGAAGGCTGGCTCGGTGCTGGGAGTGGAGCTGGAGTCTGTGGTGGAGGTGACGGAGAGGAGGATACTGAGGAAACTCCTCAGTATTCGTAACAACACGTCTCACCCCCTGCAGGACACACTGCTGTCCTACAGGAGCACATTCAGCGGTAGACTGAGACTACCGAGGAGCAGCACAGAACGCCACAGGAGGTCCTTCCTGCCAGTGGCCATCAGACTGTATAACTCCTCCCCTTTCTGTAGGGAGAAGCGCTAGATAATCATGTCAGGCATCACTGTCATTCCCTCCACTGGTCTATATTTATGTTTACTTAGCACCTTACATCTCCATATTTGTATCCATGTATCATATATTGTGCTCATACTGCGTGCTGTACTCTTATTTTGGATTATAGTGACACATACTCTTATACTCTGTACTTAACTGCATTTAATGTAACTTGATACCTCTGGCACAAGAATTTCCTTCGGGATTAATAAAGTTTTATCTTATCTTATCTTAGCATGCAAATATGAGCTAGTGTTGCACAGGGAGGCAAGACATTGACATTGGAGCAGGCATAAATATAATTTTGTCATTTCTTGTTTCATTTTCAGGGTAAATTAACCATTTTCTTTAGAAGTTAATCTGCTAATGCTTTAATGGATTTTTTTAAATATATAAAGCAAATAAATAAGTTTAAGTGTGGCATTTGCTATTTTTCATAGGTGTCATACTCTTTACACCTCTCAAACCTTGTAATTGTTTAATTAGATCATAAACATAAATGGCTATTAGTGATCTTATCCTTTTTTTAAGTCAGTCAATATGTTTTAAATGAAATGATCATTCTAAGAGTGACAATAAACACCAACTTTTTGTATGTGGAACACTGCAACGTTTATTTCAGTCAGTTTAGATTGAGCATTCAGTGTGCATGTGCTGTGCAATGTGATTATCATACTGCAGGCAGGTAATGGAAACAGGTTAGAATGAGCCCTAAATCCCTTCATCTGCTGCTGTTATTTTAGAGAGATTTGGTTACAGGTTTCTCACTGCATTCTCTCTGTGTTTCAGGTCTGTTTTCCTGGCATCCAGTGTGCATGTCTGTTGCTGTAAGTATATAGCCCTTATATGATGTCACCTCCACTACTTTTACTACACTCACATACAGAAGGAAGAAACATCTTTCTACTGTAACTGAAATATTTAGCTGGTTAAAAAGGAATTAGTGAGGTTGTAAAAAGCAACACAGCAGAGTTTATTGGGGGATTTGCTCTGATGTTCCCCCTGTTGTTAATGCTTATTGTGGCAGGAGACTATCCATTAATGGCATAATACATGTATATTTAATTACATTCTGATATATAGCTAAGCAAATAATGTATCACTTAGTAATCCAATGCAAACTGCTGCATCCTGCTCTTTATTAACTCATTATATATGGGCACCAACCATCTTTGCTGTAGTAGCATATTTTTTGTGCTAATGCACAGTCGTGCTAGATGTGGGTTTGTGTTTGCCAATCACTGTAAAAATGGCTGCCATCCATAGATTTCTGAAGAATGGTTCCAGCTCTGGCTGATGCCACCAGAGTCCAGTAAAAATCGCAGTAAATAACCCACATATGGGTAAAGAGGTGGAGTGTGAGTGTAGCTGAAATGGCATACAGGAAGCTTGAGATCTGAGTCAGCGCTTGCTGTGTTCTTAATTATGCATTATTATTATTGTTGTTAATAATAATAATAATAATTATAAGAAATGCAGAGCAGATAGTGGCCTAGCAGTTAAAATAACTGGCTAAGGCTGAGATGGGGATAGTCTTAAAAAAGTTTGGGATTTCAAGGTAAATAAATTGATAGCAGAGATGGCACAAGCGAACTTGGCAGAACTACAGTGAGTGGCACTACCGTGTGAGTGTGGGTAGGTCAAAGGTTTAAAATACTCTGTTTTAACTGGTAGGTTTAAAATGAAACTGTGTGGGTAATATGATTGTGTGTTCCTCTATTGTCCCCCCGAGGGGAAATTATCATTAGAAATAATAATTTAACATGTTACCACAAGCAGGACAGAGATAATTCCATAATAAGGAAAGCTTATCATGCAGTATATGTTTCCACTGGCGTCTCTTCAGTTAAATATGAACTCCCCTGTGCACACCTAAACATTCCCTCTTCCTCCACACCCTGGATTCTTTGTGTCTCTGGCTTTTTTCCACTGTGAATAATAGATAGAGTAGTGCGCACTAACATGGTCTAAGTGTGTTGCACTGTGTCAGCTATCCTGTTACACACTGACCTGACACTGGAGTGGCAGCTTTTTAACGTCAGAGTTTTCACTAGAACGTGGTGACTGGGTCACAGTGCGTCATCGCCTCCAGTCAGTCATTGGTGTACAAACATCACGCCTCTCCTGTCAGCGACGGCTCTTCCTTTCAGAGCTGGGAACCTTTGATTGATGTGGGTGTTTTTTTTAATTCTATTCAAACCACACAATAGAACTCTGCTAGTGACTCATTGCTCACTTTGTTAAATGACATGCACAGCCTGCTGTTAGAATACTGTACAGTTCATTTATTCAGTGAAAGCTTTGTCTCCTGTTCCAGTGTAAAGGCTGCACATTTTAAAGTATTTTTCTTCAATAGTTGCCCTCTGTAATATGTAAAGGTGTTTTGATTGACAGTCACAAACACTGAGAACAAGCTGCAGACTGTCACTTTGGAAGGAAGCCACAGAAATGATAATAATAATAATAATACACCTGACAGAAAAGAAAAGAAAAGAAGGAAGAAGGAAAGAAAAAATAGAAAAAGAAAAGACAAAAAGAATGAATGATGCATGATTTAGAGTCACCCTAACCATCAGATATGTAGTCTGTGTATAAAATGTGAGTTGATCTTTTTGCAGTACTGCCTGTGCATGACTGAAGGCATCCTCCTCTTCTCTGCCGAGGGCTCTCCCTTCTGCTTCAAGTCTCGGAAAGGTAAAGTCCGCCTGCACTGGTTCTGTCAGGCCCTGGTCCTGATTGTTGCAGCCACTGGGCTGGGTTTCATGGTGGCCAGCAAGAACATATCAGAGCGCCCCCACCTGGTCTCCTGGCACAGCCTATTGGGCATCTCCACACTGGCTGCCACACTACTCCAAGCTGCGTGCGGCATCTGCGTGATGTTCCCTAAGCTGCTGCGCCTGTCGTCCCCCCCACCTAGGCTGAAGCTGTACCATGCCACCTGCGGCCTGGTGGTCTACCTGCTAGCAATGGTGACCGTGATGACGGCCATGTTCTCAGACTGGTTCCAGGCCACAGTGAAGGGAGTGGCGTGGTGGGCTTTCCTCCTGCTGCCCCTCTTTCCCGCACTGGTGGTGATGAATCAGATCACTAACGCCTACCTGCCTCGGAAGAAGATGAGCAGTTAGGATATAACATGGAGAGGGATATTGGTCACCTGATTTGACCACTGACAATCACATTTATATTTATAGGAACATTTATTTCTGACAGCTTTTATCCCTTTGGAAGAATGAAAGAAGGTCTTGTCCTCATACCTTCTGAGCCAGTACATCCATTTGACCTCTGACTCACATGCTAAGCAGGATATGTGGCTTTAGCTACTAGATGCAGCCCTGGAGTGTCCATTCACCTCCTCTGAGGAGGAATTATCGGCATTTTAGGGCATACAGGGGCACACGTGGTATTTACCAGCCTGTAAATTCTCTTATTTATTTATGTATGTTTTTTTGTGTCTGTAATCACTTCCTAAAGGTGCTACATGAAGATTTTCAACATGAAAGTTTCATCAAACTTAACTTTTCAAGTCAGTTCAAAGTACTGATCAGATACTGTCCATATAAAAATACATAGAAATAAAATGTAATGTCATAGAGCTACATTTTTTCAGCTAATCCAACAACACTTTATTTCAGATGCTCCACATTTTAAATAAAAATACAACTGATTAACACTTAGCAACGCACCATCTGAGAGAAGAGGCGTTAGCGCTGTGGGAAACGGCTTATGCCATCAAACTCAGAGCGAGTTGTGTGACATACCATCTGCCTCATTCGGTTGCTGTGAGAGTGTCACACTGGGGGTCAACAGGGGCCCCTTGCAGAGGTCCACAACACATTGATGCCAGCTGATAGATAAAGTTAAATGTTTTGCAGATATTTTTGTCAGGTGGTGGCAGGAGATAACTGCAGCTTTTACACAGTGGGACTACATGAATTATAACACTATAAACAACTACATAAAATATGTCCTTACTAAAACTGAGCTCATGTTAAAAACTGCATGTATCACCTGATTCATATATCCAGTGTGAACTGTCCTGTTCTCTGTGTTCCTGTTTTCTGATCATCTTTTTGTTTTTATATTTTATGAAAAATGAATCTGCACTGATGCTAAAGTCATGTTCAAATTTAGTACCCCTTCTTTTTATTCAGTTTTTTTTGTGTGTAAAAAAACTATAAACTATATAAATCCACTGATCATAGTGGGCAAATACAACCTCAGACAAACAACATTACGTAACTTTTTTCACTGTGCCGTGTGTTCAATACTAAGTACCCTCATGATTATGAATATAAGTCTAATCCTAACCCTTCTTCAGTCTTCTTCTCATTGTGCTGTCACATTAACACTGAGCATGCTCAGTGAGGTCTGTATCTGTATGTGTCTTGGGGTGATTTTTCTGGGACATCCACTCCTGTGGAGACTGACAGCTGTCTTAAATGTTTCCACTTGTGAATAATCTTTCTCACTGTAGAACGTTGAACTCCAAATAGTTTGAAATGGTTTTATGCGTCTTTCAGATTGATGTTCACGAACAGCTGCTTCTCTAACACCATTGTTTCTGTCTTTCTCTCTTGTCATTGTGTTAACACACACCTGAATGTTCCAGAGCAGCAAACTGTCATCTGTTTTAATAGAGGTCTGTACACCTGCTGATGATCAATTCATCAAGGACTGATGATCAGCAGCACCTGCTGCAGCTCTACCAGTTCAATCCTATGGGATGCAGTATGAACATGTTTTATTCTTTTTGGCTTTTGTTTTGATAAATAAATAATGGCACAGTGAAAAAAAAAGTTTGATGTTATTTGTATGAGGGTGTTTTTGCCTAATACTAAGACCATGAGAGATGATTGTGTTTATTATGTTTTTACACAAAAGAAACACAGAATTAACAGAGGTGGTACTAACTTTTCATCATGATAGTATGTTGTTTTGTCATAAAAGTCCTAAAAATGTCATCAGTCTCATAAGGATTATTATTATTTTCCCAGCTTTTAACAATAGGCACTACCAGAGTCCTGTGTATGGGGCACACAGTGAGGCTGTGGAGGCTACCTGACGGGTTGAATGTAGGACACAAACACGTTGCTTTGCTCTGCAGTTTTCCAGAAAAGCAGCTGCAGATGGTGTTATTTAAAGCCGCAATAATCAGGACGATGAATGTGGACTATGTTCAAAAGCCGATGACCTACTGGATGTACTGATCTTCCAGCACAGCAGCCTCTTTTCTTCTTTATGTCTTATTTAGCAGGTGCATATGCAAATGAAATCAGCAGTGTTTCCTATTAAGGCAACATCCATTTGTGGTATATGCTGTGAAAATGCCATGAATGTGTAAAAGTCTCCTCCGGTGTGGCTCTCAGTTTGTAGTAAACTCAGGCCTGTATGAGCCCATTCAGTTTATAAAGTGGCTTTGTGTTTATCTAATCCTGTGAGCTCTGCGTGACAAATAAAACACAAACTGTGATGAGTTGGAATAATTTTTCTGTTAAGCTGTATTTTTAAGAGCGCATAGTCATCTCATGAGCGCCCTCTAGGTGAATTGGAGCCAAATACATGTATTACAATGGCATTGACAGTCTTTTTCTAGGTTGACATCATTAAAAACAAATCATCATGCACATGCCTTTCTATTATGCAAAAATGTTACATTATTTAATTGTATTATGTATTTATATGTATTTATATATTTAAACAATTAATAGAGAAATAATATAATATATAATATTAATATGTCACACTGTAAATTAGAAGTAATTACCAGTGACTATTTCTGATCAGTGAAACGCTATTTTAATAATTGAATGGTTTTTTTAAAGGTCAAAAATAAGTCATTCAAAACTTTCTAAGAGGTGAAATAATCTACAGTGTATTTAAAGCTCCAAATGGTCTTCCAACAAATGTACACCTGTGCAACAACAATAAGTCTTAAAACCTATATATTTACTAACATTTTATCACTTCCTGTTTCCTCCTACTGAAGTCAGAGGGATTTTTTTTTGTTCCACACTAAAAATGGAACAAATGCAGTCAGGGGGAATCAGACGTCATCAAGGCGTTTGTAGATTGTAGTTTGTTGATGAGTTGACCTATAAACTTGGTGATGGGGATGTGAAAGTCATGTGATCATGCAATAGTTATTGTTAGGGATGTCCCGATCAGGTTTTTTTGCCTTTGAGTCCGAGTCATTTGATTTTGAGTATCTGCCGATACCGAGTCCCGATCCGATACTTTCAAGATTCTCTATAAGATCAATAAACTAATTTCTAAAGAACATTTAACACTGGAAAGGCCCCCAATCATCAACATTATTATTATTATTATTGTTATTATTAATGATATTATTATTATGAGTAGTGGTAGGCCTATTACCATGGCTTATCTGAGCATAGTCAATGGAGTTAAGTCAAACCAACTAGCACGTCATGAGCAACAGAGCCGAACAACACGCACTCTCTGGGAGTGGGCTCACCTGTGAGCACATGTGCTTGTGTGCGCACGCGTTTGCATGTGTGTACGCGCATCAGGCCACTGCAGACAGCTGCAGTGAATTTTACAAATGCCACCATGTAGACAGAAACACATAGAAACTGACAGCAGAGATGGCACAAGAGGACTGGGCAAGAGAACTAATGGGTGGCGCTGCAGCGAGTGCCGCCAGTGAGAAGGCAGAGAACTTCACTCGTACAACGCGGACTCTCTCTGAGAGCAGGTTCTATACATGAGCATGTTTAGTGTCGTGGTGAATTGTGGAAAAGTGTTGAAACGGTGTTGAGCAGCTTCACAGCTCTCTGTGTTGCTGTAACGTCCAAGCCCTGCAGCGCTGTGACGCACCGTGGCGACGCAGACACCAAGCTGACCGTGGTCTGCTCAGAACATCCCGTAAACGTCACACAATGAGTTAAAAAAATAAGAACTACCTGTTGATTTGACACATTTTAAGACAGAAGCCGCGGGCCATGTAAAGTCCGACGGCCTTTATACACTACGACGCACCGGAGTGACGCCTTTTGTCATCCAGTCTCTTTGGCAGCGAGAGGGAGAGAGAGAGAGAAAGAGAGGAAAACAAACCAGCATGCAAATGTAATTTATCGTGGCAGAAAAACTTGTAATTTATGCAATTGATTGATTTATTGTTTATCGCGACAGGCCTAGTCATACCCCTACACTACAGGAAACAGAGCCACCCTGCACAGAAGGCGTTAACTTTGAGAGCCTCCGAGTCCTGATCGGGAGGTAACATCCGATTCCGATCGAGTCTAAAATCACGTAATCGGGCCCGATTTCCGATCACGTGATCGGATCGGGACATCCCTAGTTATCGTTAATAGTGTAATAATAGTGTCTTACTCCTATTTAGGCTTTTGGACAAATTATAAAAGTGATGTTTATTATCTTGCTGAACAAAGAATTTTACACTTTATTTTCTGCAAAAACTTAAATGGCAAAGAAAAAAAATCATGTTGGGTTTTTTTTTGTTTTTTTTTTTTTTATCAAGGATACTTGTCACCTTTGTCCTACAAAAATACTGCACTATTGCTGCACTACATGTCGTGCATTTGTGAAAGGCCACAGACATGAAAGTCTAAAAAAAGTCTTTCTGTGGGTATAAATAACTATTTTAACTCCATTCTGGTGAATATAATAATGAAGTCTTATCCTACAATAAATACAATAACATATACTATGACAGTTCATAGAGTTTTTCAGTCATCAATAAAAAGCTGCGTACAGTGTACAAAGTAGAAATAGCAGCTGGATCATGTGATACTGTTCTGTCTGTGTAGTCCTGTTAGGAGTCTGCACCTGACGCTTCGCCTTCACAGATGAAGGTGACGTTGCTGTTCACCAGGTCGTACATGTTCACCTCCACCACCTCCGATGACGACCTGCCATCCCTGTCCGCCAGAGCTACGAACACCGGCTGGCCCGCTCCCTGCTGCTCCTCAGGCAGGACAGTGGACTCTGATCCTGCCTTTCTGTCCTCTGAGGGACCATCATCTGAAATCACCTGTTTGGACAGAGAGATGGTGGACTATTTAGTGGTTTATTTCATTCAGTTTTAAACTCTGGGTCCAAGGTTTCATGATGATTTAATATATGTATTATATACTCATGGATAAAAGCAGGCTTATCTACTAAATATTTGATAAAAGTCAGTGCATCAATGAATGTTCTTGCTGGCAGCTGTTCTCACCGTGTAGGAGGTGGAGGCCTGCCCCTCCTCGCCACTCTCCTGCTCCTGCTGGGCCTCCATGTGGCAGGCGAACAGGTGCTCCTGCAGCTCCAGCTGGGAGTTGCTGACCAGGGAGCAGAGGGGGCAGCTGAACACCTCGCTGATGTGCTGACTGCTGATGTGCTCCTGCATCTCCTCCTCCCTGCCGAGGATGTATGGACAGAATGGGCAGCGCAGCGCCGATGCCTCTGTGCCTGCAGGATGGACACATGAGATCAGACACTGAGAAAGAGGCAGCGGTGTGTGGAGGCTTCACAGCGCTTAATAGCTGCTGTGCGGTGCTCACCTTGGTGCTCAGCAGCTTGGTGTTTGGCTAAACAGGTGGCACTGGGGAAGAACTTGAAGCAGATGTCACACTGGACAAGAGTCTTGAGCTGACGGGTGTGGTTGGCAAACACATCGGGGTGGTTGGTCCTGTTGTGGTACCACAGGCCTGACAGTTGCTATGGCAACAGAGGAATACACATGAAACTAGAGAAACATTTATATCTAATATAGATGTATTTTGCCCCTCAGGGCCTCTGCAAGAATTGTTTGTACCAGGCTGATAAGATTCAATGTGACCAAGCTAGCCACTCCTACCTGGTATGACTTGTTGCAGAGTTCACAGCTGTAGGGCTTGGCTCCCATGTGTGTGCTCTTGTGTTTGTCCAGCAGAGCGGCGCTGGTGAACACTTTGCTGCAGGTGGGACATTTGTGGAACTCTTTAGGGTGAAACTCCTGGATGTGCTGCTGATGTTCTTCCAGGGAGGAGAAGCTGAGACAGCACCTCTGACAGTCATGAGGCTCCGACAAGTCTGACAGGGAGAGCAGAACACACTGTGATGACCTGGTTGGCTGTACCGACTGTTACTAGAGGACATGTAAAAACGTGCTAACTTTGACAGCACTAATGTACATTAACATCCTGCTAACATTACTGCTAAACTCTGACATCGTCTTTTAAGAAATCTGAGTTTTGCCATATAACAACTGTAAGAAAAACAACAAGAAAAATATTAAACAAAAGACAAAAGGGTAGCCATGATTGTGTTATTCCCATAGAGGTGCAGCAGTGAAAAATGATGTCTCATATGGCTCAGAGAGTTAATGTGTCTTTATCAGGGAAATGAGTGTGTCCGCATGAAACAAGGAGCAGTGAGTTACAGGAGCACTGTAAGTGTTTTAGAATTAAAGTGCTGATAGGTAAGTGGCATAAGTGTCCTACAATGAAAAAAAAACACAACGAAAAAAAAAAACACCACAGCAACCACAGCAGCAATGATTAAGACATTTCATAATGTGGGTAACAAAATCATGCGGAATAAAACTCCACAACAGAAAACTAAAGAGAGAGAGGCAGCAAGGTTACCAGGGACAGTCATGTTTGAATGATTAAACAAAATCCTGCCTGGTAACTCACAGTCTAAACCAAGAATTTGTGGAGCCACATTCAGTGGTGGAGAAGAGGGAGACACAATGAGTCCTTGTCTTGTATTAATATATGCTGAGATGGGTACGTATATTTTTGGTTTGTTATGAAACTACAGTAGGACAAATTAGGCCGTGGTGCTAAAGTGACTCAAAGAAGACACTGATGCTTATGATCCTGGCTTTCTCGATGCACTGAGAGGTTTTTTTTTAACAGAATCACATCTCTACAATCCTAATTTCTTAGAAGTTGGGACACTGTGTAAAACATAAATTAAAACAGAATACAGTGATTTGTAAATCTTATAAACACATACTGTATTCCCAATAGAACATAAAGAACATATCAGCTGTTGAAAAAGACACATTTTAACATTTCATGGAAAATATGTATATTTTGAATTTAATGGCAACATCACATCTCAAAAAAGTTGGAACAGGAAACAACAGGCTGTAAAGTAAAAAGCACAAATCAAAAACAAATGGAGGAGAATCCAACAACTAATTATGTGACGTGGCAACAGGTGAGCAAAATGACTGGATATGAAAGGAGGGTTTCAGAGAGGCAGAGACTCTCAGATGTAAAGGATGCTATTCCTCTGATCGGAGACTCTATATTAGGACAGATCAACTTGTCTCTGGAAACAGGATATGTACCACAGGCTTTTAAAACTGCTGTGATCATTCTGATAAAAACCGTAAAAAAACCTTAAAACCTTAAAAAACCTTCACTGGACCAGGACGTCTTAGGAAACTACAGACCGATCTCCAACCTCACCTTTATCTCCAAAATACTCGAAAGAGCTGTTGTAAGTCAGCTAAATGACCACCTGCATACAGTCTGCTCAATGCTTTCCAGTCTGGATTCAGAGCCCATCACAGCACAGAAACAGCACTGCTCAAAGTCACTAATGACCTCCTCATGGCATCGGACCGTGGACTTGTACTCATTCTACTGGATCTCAGTGCTGCCTTCGACACAGTAGATCATCGCATCCTGCTACACAGATTAGAACACAAGATCAGGATTTCAGGAACAGCACTGCGCTGGTTTAAATCATATTTATCTGACAGATTTCACTTTGTTCATGCTAACGATATTTCTTCCACAGGTACAAGGGTTAATCACGGTGTTCCACAGGGTTCTGTGCTCGGACCGATCCTGTTCACCCTCTACATGCTCCCTCTAGGAAACATCATCCAGAAGCACGGCATAAACTTTCATTGTTATGCTGATGATACCCAGCTGTATTTATCCATGAAGCCTGATGAAACAGAGCCGCTAGTCAGACTACAGGCGTGTCTAAAGGACATAAGGGACTGGATGTCCTCCAACTTTTTACTATTAAACTCGGACAAGACTGAGGTCATTGTTTTTGGACCTAAACATCTCAGAACTAGTTTATCAGATAGTACTTTCTCTCTGGATGGAATTACTCTGGCCTCCAGTACGACTGTGAGGAACCTTGGAGTTATCTTTGATCAAGACATGTCGTTTGTCTCATATTAAGCAGGTCTCCAAGACCGCTTTCTTTCACCTGCGTAATATTACTAAGATCAGGAGCATCCTCTCTCAGAGTGATGCTGAAAAGCTCATCCATGCTTTTGTCACTTCAAGACTGGACTACTGCAACTCTTTATTGTCAGGATGTCCACATTACTCCATCAACAGCCTGCAGCTGATCCAGAACGCAGCAGCTAGAGTTCTGACAGGAAGCAGCCAAAGGGATCATATCTCTCCTGTCCTAGCGTCTCTTCACTGGCTCCCAGTGGACTCAAGAATACACTTCAAGATCCTTCTTCTAACCTACAAGGCTCTTCATGGACTTGCTCCATTGTATCTGCAGGACCTGATTGTACCATATGTTCCTAATAGGACACTCAGATCTCTGAGT
Source organism: Parambassis ranga (assembly GCF_900634625.1). Lineage (NCBI taxonomy): Eukaryota > Metazoa > Chordata > Actinopteri > Ambassidae > Parambassis > Parambassis ranga. The sequence continues at coordinate 29,924,158 of NC_041026.1, forward strand.
GCAGGTTTACTTGTAGTTCCTAGGATTCATAGAAGTAGAATGGGAGGACGAGCTTTCAGCTATCAGGCACCGCTACAATGGAACCAGTTACCAATCTGGGTCCGAGAGGCAGACACTGCCTCCACCTTTAAGACTAGACTTAAACCTTTTCTGTTTAGTAAGGCGTACAGTTAGCCTTAGACCTAGTGTGTTGCACTTAGTCTGGCTCACACTGGTCTCAAGACCTGGATGATGACCTGCAGTCCGGCCCGTGAAGTCTCTCTTGCCTTACGTTGTCGGGGGGCACAAACATGATCCTCTGAGCAGTTTCCCTCTCACCCTCTGACCTCTCCTCCACTCTCCTTAGTCTGGCTCATACTGGGTAATATCGTCTCATAATCTGTGTTTACTGTCTTCCTCGTAGTTTTGTGCCTTGCTTTTGCTCTCTCTCTGTGTCTTTACAGGTCTCAACACCCATGCTGACCTGCAGTCCGGCCCCTGAACTCTCCCTAGGCCTATGTTGTTGGGGGGCACAAACATGATCCACTGAGCAGTTTCCCTTTCACCCTCTGACCTCTCCTCTACTCTCCTTAGTCTGGCTCATACTGGGTAATATTGTCTCATAATCTGTGTTTACCGTCTTCCTCGTAGTTTTGTACCTCGCTCTCGTTCTCTCTCTCTCTCTTTGCAGGTCTCCAGACCTGCATACTGACCTGCAGTCCGGCCCCTGATCTCCCCTGTGCTCATTGACTTCACTAGCCCCTGCTGCTCATCTTTACTTTGATTACTATCAAATTACTATTCCTACTTATGGACTGACGATATATATAGTTATCCATTATAATATAATCACTGTTTCATCTTGCTGTCATGTTTGCTCTGTACTGTATCATGTTTGCTCCTCTATCTCTCTCTCTCTCTCTCTCTCCTTCTCCTTCATCCTCTCTGTCCTGTCTCCCTCTTCTTCTCCTCCTCTACCTGGCCGACTAGCAGCAGGTTCCCCCTTAATTGACGGGTCCTGCTCAAGGTTTCTTCCTCTTAAAGGGAGTTTTTCCTTGCCACTGTGCTCTTAGGGAAGTTCGGGTTCTGGGTCTCACGCTCTGAGTTTCTGTGAAGCGCTTTGAGACAATTTCTGATTGTAAAATGCACTATATAAATAAAACTGAATTGAACTGAATTGAATTGATCCAGAAACACCACCATCTTCTCTGGGCCAAAGCTCACCTAAAATGCTCTGAGGAGCAATAGAGAGCTGTTGTGTGGTCACATAAATCATGATTTGAAATTCTTTTTAGAAACCATGGACATCATGTCCTGCAGACTACAGAGGAGAGGGACCATCCAGCTTGTTATTAGCAGACTCTTCAAAGGCCTGCATCTCTGATGGTATGGGGTTGCATTAGTGGCTTTGGTGTGGGCAGCTGACACATCCGGAAAGGCACCATCAATGCTGAACAGCACATAAGAGGTTTTACAACAACACATGCTCCCATCCAGACATCTCTGTCAGGGAAGGCTTTACATGTTTCAGTAGGACAATGCTAAACCACATACTGCATCCACAACTGCATTGCTTTGCAGGAAAGAGTCTGGATACTTAACTGGTCTGCCTGCAGTCCAGACCTTCCACCAATAAAAAACATTTGGCGCATCATGAATCGACAAATTCAGCAATGAAGGCCCAGGACTATTGAGCAGCTAGAATCCTGCATCGGACAAGAACAGGACACCATTCCTCTCCTAAACCTCCAGCTGCTGGTCTCCTTCTTCCCAGATTTTTACAGGCAGTAGCTAAAAGAAAAGAGGATGCTACACAATGATAAGCATCACCCTGTTCCAACTTTTTTAAACATGTTGCTGCCATCAAATTCACGTTTTACACAGTGTCCCCTTTTTTGGAATTGTATAAACAGTTTATGTTTGGAAATTTGTGTAGGACAGAGAGAATTTTAGCTTATATTCTGTATTTTTAAGTGATGCATTTGGAAAGATCAATGTCTGGTTGTGATGAACTGTGATTTTTTTTTTACCACAGTCTCTAGTAACATGATGATGGAACTGTGCGACTCACTGTGAAAGGTGTGCAGGTGTACGGTGAGTCCACTAGCCTGGCTGTAGCCTTTGCCGCACTCCCGACACACGTACGGCCGGTCGCCAGTGTGTGTTCGCACGTGACGTGTCAGCTCTATGGACTGAGCGAAGACAGCCTTACAGTACTGGCACACATACATCTTACCTAAAAAACACAAAAGGCACAGTAACAGAAAATCCAATAAGTCGCATTAAACAGGTGTGTGTGTGTGTGTCTTACCCTCTGAGTGCTTCTTCTTGGTGTGGTATGCGAGCGCAGCGGCCACGCTGAAGCTCATGTCACAGTGTTTGCAGCGGTACGGTTTCTCTCCCGTGTGCAGCCTCATGTGATTCTTCAGAGACGAGTTGGCGCCGAACTTTGTGCCACACTCCTCGCATGCAAATGGCTTCTCTTCAAAGTGCTCCGTGCGTTTGTGGTAAATCATACCTGAAAGATGACAGATCTTTAATCTAGAGTTTATGTGTTACAATCAGAGAGCAGGTCGGCGCTCTCCCTGGATCGGCAGTGTCTCACCTGATGGGTGGGCGAAGGTGCGCCCGCAGAGGTCACACGCCACCTTCTTTTTAACCCGTGTGTTGCGGTGAGCCTCTGCCTGGTGGCGCTGCAGGGCGCGCTGGTTGGCCAGCTTCTCGGGGCAGTGCGGGCACTGCTGTTCACACTCCTGTGACATGGAGCAGCGCTTCACGTGGGCCAGCATTCGACACTTGTAATCAAAGTTCTTCTTGCACCAGCGGCAGGAGTAGGGCTTGGACTTAGAGGAAGGGGACGAGGAGTCTGTGTTTGCATCTTTCTCGTCTTCTTCGGCCTCCTCCTTACTGTTTTCCTCCTCTACCTCTTCCTCCTGCTTTTCCTCATTGCTGCAGCTGCCCTGCTGTTCTGACTCAGCTGTGAAAGATGGAAATGAAATTCTTTATTAATAAGAGGAATGGATACGTTTGATCACATAATCAGTGTGAGTGCTTGTGTCTACCCCCAGGCTGCTTTGTGTTCCTCTCGGTCTCCTCCAGCAGAGAGAGCAGTGGTTCGGGAAAGGAGGATGAGGTTTTCTGCTGAAGGGTCCAGAGCAGTTTAGGGAGCGCTGCTTCACTGATCAGCCCCTCTTTCACTCTGCTCATCAGCTTTTCCAGTGCCGAGCTGGGATCTGCCTCCTCACAGCACTGACACACAATCTGAGAAAGCACAAACATTTCAAATGAATAGTTTGTATGCCCATATATACTAATTACTGCTACTTGTTTGTTTATTGTTATATCTCCATGACTTTCAGAATAAAAGGCTTGCAGTAGAATAATTATTAACAATACCATCAGGACTGAGATAGAAGGCCAATAAGGAAGTGGCTCCAAAAGTGAGTAAATCCCACTGACTGTATAACAGATGGACAACACGGTCCCACCTCCACCCATTGTACAAAAATAAGGCCAAATATTTTGCTTATGGGCATGACTATGTTTTAGTTTCCGTTGGGTCCAAGTCCCATTGACTAACATGGAGAAGGCATTTATGACCATTACATCAGCCAGTCACCAGGTGTTTTGACATCATTTTTGGGGGCTGTCATGTCATCCATTTTTATATACAGTCTAGCATCAATCCCCATAGATTGTAAATCCATAGATTTGTTTTTTCCCTTCACACAATATTAGGTTTGGATCATTAACGGCATGGCCACTGATAAACCCTTTCCAGGTCTTACCTGTCTCTCCTCCTCTTTTAGGCTGCTATGTGCTGCCTGACTCAGCAGCTCTAGGATGGACGACATTTTGGAGAGGATCTCCACGAGCTGAGAGGAGTGTTTCAGAAGAGCAGACTCATCAGTGGAAACCTGGGCAGCTGGAGTGTTGTCTTCTTCGACTGCACTCTCTGAGGATTTGGTTTCTTCAGGCTCTGTGGACACAAATGGAGTTTGAATGCTGTTGTGTATATTATCAGGCAAAAATAGGCTTTTAACATGCAAACTAACCTGAGGTGCGAGGGAGCTCCACACATGCTCTTTTACATGGTGGTTCCTCTGTGTTGTCCCTCTCTGGCTCAGCCCCATCCTCTACCTTTTCTTCAAATGAATTGTCCTTTTTGGATGATTCTGTCCCTTCAGAGTTCACAGTCTGGACTTTATTGATCACAGTGAGGCTTGGTGTTTGTGTAGAACTGACAGACACTGGAGGATGCTGGTTCACCAGGTTATTGAGGACGTTTTTAAAGCCAACTGCTACGTCAAACATCTGTAGGCTGTCCGCAGCAGCGATGATGCGACCAACGTTGTGTTTGCCCAGGGGCAGCTTGCCGGTATAGACCATGTCCAGGAGGCAGCCGAACTCCTGCGAGGAAACCACGGATGTGTCGATGGAGATGGTGTCAGAGCCATCCAGGACAGACCTGACAAGAGGCGATGTGGATTCATATCACTTTTCTATATTCAAGACTAGTGTTGGGTTCCAACATCCACACTTCCATACCATTTAGTATGCCAAAAACAATGCATGCAGTATGCTAAAAGTAACATACATTTTGAGGCAATTCTTACCAGAATGCTGTGCACAGAAACTGCTAACAGTACGCTATATGAGACTACAGAATGAACATTAAATGTCATTCATTGGTCCGAACGATGACTATGTTTAATAGTGGTGATAATCAGGACACATGACTGAGCTGTAGCTGGTTTTTAGCAAAGCCTTAGTTTTTGTTCTTCATGTGGTCATATTTAGGCTTCAAAATCATAAAGTTGTGTTCAGTTGTTAAATGTGCTGAACAAAACCTGTGAATATCATAATTATTATATGTTGTTTATTCTTTAATAATCCAATAGCTGATAGAATCCTGTTTTGCTGAGGAAAACCATGAGATTCTAACTTGGCATCTGTCATCGTACATACAAATGCAATATTACCAACAGTATGAATATAGATATTGGAATGGACTGTTTAGACCTCTGTGTCTGGGTAAGACTGTTGATCCATCTAGAGATACATACTTATTTAAATACTTTCCTTTCTAACCGCATATTTGTGTAGACAACTGATGAAAGCAAAACTCTACATCTAGTTACCCATCTAGAGGGCACAACAGGGAACTATAAGAATGTCTGCATTATTTACTCATCATATAATTAAGAAATTAAGAAATCCTTAGTCTGATCTAGGCGTTGTTTTCCACTTCATCAATATAACAGATCCCATATGACTATACTTTCTGATCTCTTAACAACAACTTTGACACAAGTCCTTTCTCCATACTGCCCTTCTCTTAATTCCTGAGGATCAGGTCAATAATAATAATAATAATAATAATAAATACTTGTCTCTTGTATCCAAATCCATCTCAGTATTTCACTAACAACAACTCAGTCTCTGTATGGTTTTTGTTTTGAATAACTACCTGAAAAGCAGGCTAGAGGCAGCCAGCACCAGTTTATGTGCTCTGTGATGGCTGTCTCCCACCAAGATGGTGCAGTCACAGAAGTGGCCCTCCTTCCTCAGGGCCCACAGCTGCTGCATCAGCTGGCTGCTGTAGTTCGGTAGTTCCATCATTTTGCATCCGTCTCTCTGTGTTGCGGAGAAAAAGCAGACATCAGTTCAGCAATCAATATATTTATTATACATATATGTCAGAATTTGGATTAACTGGTAGAATAGTGCAGACTCATGTAGCGTTTTGGGATGGATAATACTACTAGCCTCCATATTCTGCAGCTAATTATGGGAATAATTATGGAAACGACTACACGAATTCTATTTTGTAAGCCTAATGAGTACGAGTATTTGTTAAGTGTGTGTGAAGGTACCCAGCATATTTATTAATGAATGAAAATTGTCAACAGTCAGCTTATGTCTTTGTAATGTTTACAACGCAAATGGTCCACATTTAACTGGCAACTTTACAGGTTTTCTCAAATATCGACCAGTATTTACAAGTCACCTGCAATGCTAAATATCTGTAGCAGTCTGTATATCAATAGTGTTAGCATAACATGCTAATATAATCTAGATAATACTACTAGTTGATGTTATGTCGGTGAAACACACTGGAATACGGGGGTAATTATAATATAATAAACCCCAGACGGCCATTCGAGCCGCAGTTTCCAGTCTGGGGAAGGCTTTACCTTGAATTATTCAAACGATCCGTCTCTTTATTTAAACTTCTCTGCTGAACAAATCTGCCGGGCTCAATAAAGCTTTAGCTATTTTGAAAATGGCGACATGCGGTCCGGCAGTCAAATGAGTACACTTCCGGTCAAAGAAAGTCCACTGTAAATCCGACGACTTTGTCTTTTTTATCAGCATTAATAGAATTCTGCCGAGTAGTATTATCAAATAAAACAATTAACACGTTTGTTGGTTTGTCTTTTTATTCAAAAATGACGCCAGGCGGATAGACTCAGCAGCAGCGACGCACGTACCACAAACCTTTAATAAAACGGAACCATGTAGATTGTTATGTGGTATTTAAAAATGTCATCCCAGTTCACATATTAAATGCTCATGTTCTGTATGTATTTGATCATATTCAATCTTTTTTCAAAAGTAAGTTAGTTTTGTTTATGTCTCCTGTTATTTTATAACAGGTTGTGGTGATTATTTGCCATTTTTGTCTTGTGTCTGGTAATTTATGTTTTTGGTCAATTTCTCTGTATTCCTTTTCTCTTCTGAATAATTGGTCATGGGTTGACTCCAACCACGTGTTGCTATGTCCATATGTCCCTACCAGAATTCTGACTGATTATCCTTGTTATGTCTCTTCACTGCATAATAAATCATCCAAAACAGTGATTCTACAATCTGATCACAATAAATGAACACAATTTTCAAAAAACATTTGTAAATCCAAAGTTCACAAATGAAACATTGAGGAGGATCCTTTTATTAAATGTTCTCAATATGATGGATTACACTAGAAATTGTAAAGGGACACGGTGCTTTGAAAATAACTTTATTGTCCATAAGAAATAACAGTGAAAATAACAGGACATATCACTGCTTGCATTCTGTTTCTCACAAGGTCGTGCACCGCTGGCGCCTGCAAGAATCAGCTCTATACATACCTTGTAGCTATGTATCTGTAAATGCCACATGGATTATATGGATATAGATTTGCCGTAGAGGTAATATTTAAGAGCAGTTATAGTTGTAATATTGAAGTAACTTGTGCATTCTTTTGACAAACCTGAAAACTTTGCAGTGAGAACACAAGCTTCCACAAAATGGAAAAAAGAACATGGTGAATTTTTCTTCTGCCATAATTTAAAAACAAAGTTCATTTTTCTTGATAAACAGTAGAACGTAACTGAAGCAAAGCCTCAGGATACAACGGTCATTTTAGCTTCGTCAGGCAGAAGCGCTACCACAGAGTCGTAATTAGGATCTTTAAATATCAAAGGCCAGCTAAATTTATTTAGAGAAAAAACAGCGGCTTTGCAACACAGTCACAGTTTTATCAAAGAAAGCCTACTTAAAATGTAAAAAAAAAACAAAAACAAAAAACAAATTAAAGCACTTATTTATATATGGACACTTGACAAATTCAAGCTTTTATAAAAAAAAAAAAAAAATCCTCCCGTCATTCATCCAACTCAAGCATAGCTACAGCACAACTTTCCTCAGTGCCCGAGAAGCCCAGTGCCTGAAGAGGGACAGGGTCATTAGATCACTGTAAAACACTTGACAACTTGGATTAGTTAAACCATGGCTCCTACATTGCTGAAAATGTAACCTGTTGCTGTGAGGAAGTAAATGGTGTTATGAATAGATTGTTTTTGGTGTTTTGAGCTCCATTAAAGTGGAGAGGAGACAAATCTCTACACCTGATACCCCCCAGATTCTGCACACCAAAACACTCTAAAAGCAAAAATTGTGAATATTTAAATAATTATAAATTTATTACTTATTAATTTAATACTGTTTTTCTAATGTATCAGTGCAGATGATACGAAGATGATAGTTTGTTACAGATTCTCACAACTTAATAAAAAGGACACTCACCTTTAAATCCTTCTTCAGGCATTCTCACTGTAGAAGAAGCAGAAGAGTTTATATTATATAACATATATAAGCTTAATATATTAGTTTACATCAGTGGTGCTTACCCTGATAGACATCATCCATTGCAGCATAATCTGCTATTGGCTCATCTGCCTGTAAAAAAAAACAAGGGAATATCTGTAATAACACTCCAGATTATAGAAAATAGATAATAAAGTAAAGTAATGCATACCTTTAGGCAGATGATGCTCTCTGGGATGATACCTAGAGTTCCTAGTGCGGCCGAGTCATCTGTCAGACTTTTTCCATCAATGGAGAGGTTTTGGTCAAACGGGGCCACAGAGAAAGCGTGCATAATCTACAAAACCACGAGCAGAATTAGTGCTGTGAAACCACTTCCTGCAGCATTGTGTGCAATATTGTGGGTCCTTTACTTGTATTTTAAGCTCTTTGAGTGTCTGATTGGCTGAGACGATGAGTGCTTTCTCTCCTCTGAGTTTCCTGTGTCGAGTGCTTCTTCTGATTCCACCTAGTTTGGTTGTGTTGGTCACAGGAGCAGCGGATGATGCTGTGCTGCCATCACTCAGTTTTAGCCGCTTGGCACTATCCTGTGACTGTAACAGAGTACGTTATCATTATGGCTAAGTACTGAGTGTCAATAGTCACTTACATCACAAATGTGCATTACCTGACTGAAGTCTGGGTCTTTCTCTCCATCCACCTTCGGAGGTTCCTCCCTCTCTTCCTCTGCCTCAGAGCTACTGGCATTCAGCTCAGGTGCTGCATCTTTTATCATCTACACAAGAGTACATGATGTTAAACACTAAACATATGAATCTATAATTCTTATTTGGCTGTTACATACTCTCTTGTCTTCGATGACTTTGCGGATGTAGACGGTTGCCTGGGTGTACTCTCTGAGATCCCTTTGCTGCTGGAAAAGGAAGCTCTCTCTGCACTCCCAACACAGCTCTATGAACATATTAACACATATTACCACACATATTAGCATGTAAATAACATGCTAAAACATACCCATGTATTAATTTTTACAATGGTAATCTGTTTCTGTTCCGTATACAGTTTTGTATCTGTGTTCTCTACCAGCAGAGAATATTCAGTACAAGTATCATGCTTTCTATTTAGAGCACTGGGGAGCATACCTAGTATATTCTAAACCAGTCTTATTTAGGTTGCTGAAAGCAGGATTAGGTGTTTATATGTGCAGAACATAACCATGGTACCATAAAAAACATTAATATCCACGTTACACATGTACATGTCCATGTGTGTAATCATAGCATTTCCAAAAGTGAACTTTATAAAAGCCCAAATAAGCCTGTGACCCAGGCTTGAATCAAGAACTTTCTTGCTGTGAGGTTATAGTGCAAACCACTGTACCTTGCTAAGACTGAAATGATAAAAGCCTTACCAGGCTGTGTGGTGTACTGGGTGGTGGAACCACTTGGCGTGGTCTCTTTAAAGCAGTGGATGGAGATTGCCTGGTCCACCATGAAGAGTCTGCTGATCACGTCCCATTCGTTGGGCCAGAGCAGAGCTATACTGTGCAAGACAAACAGCACAACATGAGACCGAAGCAGTTTCTGCCAAGTGGGCGGTCATAAGACATTAAAATTCTTAGCGAAGGTCAGCTTTGCAAATGTTTTATAAGGACTGGACTGCATTACACCCTACACTACGTTTTGTTGACAGATTTTGACAGAACTCACTGTTGTGCATCCCCACTGATCAGAGAGTCATAGGTGAACATGAAGCCTCCGTGGGGACAGAGCAGCAAAGTGTTGCCCACATTAGACACTGGAGAGGATTTTGTTGGCCTCCTAGATGCACACATGGGAATAAAATAACCACTGTAAACTTGATTTTGAAACTGAAAAAATTATTCTCTTCAGAGAAGTAAACATACCTGATGAATTTTCTCCACTCTTCCACAAAAAACAGAGGGACTATGTAAAGCACATCTGTGCCCTGTGAAGACAAACCAGAGGATTTACTGCACCTGCCATTGTACATGGAGAACCTAAATAAATGTTGTTGAAGTGAAGAGCGTATACTTTTGCTTTGTGTTTACCTGAGGCCACTTTGTGAGTGTTGGTCGGTTCTTCTCGTGGAAAAGGTTAAGCAGCTGGTTTTTCTGTTCCAGAGCCATCATCTTACTGACTGCTTCATTGTCCTTTTCTTCCTGCTCTAAAGTCTGAAGAGGGAAAAACTTAGCAAGGGGCATATAGTCAAACTACCATGACTTGTGAATACAGTATGATCTGCTGTAGGATATCAATATCGTGTTTGATATTTAGGGCTACAGTCACTAGTCAAAGTGAGTTCATTGTTTTCTGCAACATAAAGGCCTCCACCTTCTAAAAAACACTTCAATAATGGTAAAGATAGAACTCAAATAAGTGTTTGTGCAGTATACCACAGTTAGACATAAGTCTCAAAGAATTAGTTAACTTTCTTTCACTATTGATTTCACAAAAAAGTGTAAATAAATTGAATCAGTATGCATAACCTTTTCTAAATTCCCAAAGGTGTTGTCAATAGTGAAAATGGAGGATGGATGATTGTGGTGCAGCCCTAAATAATGTGTCAGTCTGCACTCACCAGGCATTGCTGACAGGACTCTTGATTTTGGTTGAATTCTGGGGCTTTGGGGAAATATTCCCTCAGTTTGGCCCAAACTTCAGAGGATACAAGCTTCCGTTCAGAGTCCAGAATACTTAGCCCACCTATAGCAGGAAACATCCAATAAAGGAGTATATCGGTAAGTACATATGCAAAAAATGATTCTGTGCAGTGTTATTGTTGACATGTGAAATACCGTGACTGCAGACAATGTCTTCATTGAAAGTTTTCATGTCGTCTTCAGTGCCCTCTGACAGATCTGTCTCGAACTCTGCTATCAAACAAATCAGCAAGAATGCACATTATCACTTTTATTTATTCATTTTATTAATTTATGTTTCAATGTTTGTATTTGCAAGCATAATCCTTGTTATTTGGTTTGTTACTATTTTACACGTTCTTGCTAGTTGTGTCGTTCAATTTAACTTCTATCAATCCTTCCCTAACTTGAATTTACATATTTGTCAGATCACGTGTTAGGTGCTAAAAGTCATATTCAATGGGTGTGTCCCAATATATGATATGAAGCAGGTATGGTTTCTTCTTTGATGAGTTAAGTAAATGGTTTCAACAAATACTGAACTGATTATGCCAATGCTAACACTGTAAACACTGTACTTATCATATATTTGCATTGTCATCATTGTATACATGTTAGCTGTATATTCATATAGCACTTTTTTCTTACCAAGCCAAACATACTCAAAGCGCTTGTTGTTGTTGTAGGCAAGTTAGGGTTAAGTGTCTTGCCCAGAGACACATTAGTATACAGCCAGGGCGAGAGATACATGTACATGTTTGCAAGCTGATTAACATTCAACTCAAAGCATTTCACATAAATTCATTTTGATGTGTAGTAGTTTTCCAAAAGTTAAACTAATAAATTACCATTTTAGCAGTTGCTGGTTTCTGCTTAGTGGGGATTAACAGATGCAAAAGGAGAAACATCCTCCCACCTTTACTGTTGTTGTGTGGTCCATCTCCATTTGTCTGGCCATTGCTGTGTTTTGTTTCATGTTCATCCTCATCCAACTGTTCCAAAGCCAGCTGCCTCCAGCGACGCAGAGACGCTTTGCCTACCCAGTATCCCTCATCACTGAGGCACACCAAAAATTCATCACATCATTCAATCATTTTATTTAGACTTAAATAAACAGAACAATAAATCAAGCTAACATTCAGAGTGTTTACCTGAGTGTACGTTTGATAAGATTGGAAACTTCCTTGTAGTCTTCATTTAGCTGGTTCTTCAGCCTCAGAACTCTGCATCGCTCGCTAACACATTCTCGACACAGAGAGGAGCCTAAACACACACACACACAGAAAAAGTAAGAGCAAGAATGGTTTCAGGAGCAGATAATGCAGAAGATTTGCATCTGACCCTCTAGTCTTGGGCCTCCACTGTAGCGTTCGTAGAGGAGTTGTGCAGCTTGCAGGGAAACCCTTTTGCACTCTCCTACTTTGTCTGGGTGCAGTTTGCCATGAGAACAAAGGAAGAGGGAGGTGTCAATTTCTTTTGTGGCAGTTGAGTCATCGAGCCACTTCTTGAGCCATTCCAGGGGGATAAACTCATAGGGTTCACCTGTAGACAGAAGTATTCATTAAAAAAAAACAAATCTAAAAGAGGAACAGGCCCTAATTCTGTGGAATGTGGATGATTAGGAGTGTTTTGAACTCACCGTCTCTTGCTGGTAAAAGCTCATAGAGCTCCTTCACCTCTTCGTGCTTGGCCTTGCCCTTATCCACACTCTGTTTTCTCATGTCAGCCATCTCACAGCACCACTCCTCAAATTTATAGTTGTCTTGGTCTACCAGCCTCTGAAGGAAGGCTGGGAGCCAGCACACAAACAAATAAGACCATCAGGCAATGCAACACCAGACAGTGAGCTCTGCATGGAGTTTCTGTTGTTTGTATTAAGTCTTTTTCTTACCGGGCACCTCAACACTGGTCCGGGAGGGATCTGAGCTTTCCTCTTCCTGGACCTTATACACAAGCATGTAGGCATTTCTGGAGCAGTGGTAGCCTTTACTGCACTTTGGCTTTCGTGTTTGGGATTTTACTGTCTCAGCTAGAGAACCAAAAGGTAGCAAATGGTGTTGTTACATACATGCTTGTATTATCTTGGCTTAGTAGAGTACTGTCACTTGTGGAATTGTACAACATTGTTTTCTTACTACTCACCAATATCCTCCTCGATACCAAGTTGGAGCTTTTTCCCTTCCATCTTTTCAATTTCCTCATCATTAAATTTGTACCAGTCACCTGTACGAGCATCCTTCACATGGGCAATGTAGTGGCCTGAATAGGCACTGATACCTCGATGGATCAGCACTGCACTCAGTTCATAAACACACTTCTGGTCTGCAAAAACATTACACCAGCACATCAGCACGTTAACTTCATACTTAAGTATAACAGACACAAATGTCTGCTATCACTGAGAAATGGGACTATAATTGACTAAAAAAAATACCTGCCAAAAATACAATTTATCAGACTATGCTCCGTTATATATATATAAATATTAATGACAGTAAAGAATGTGTATGTATCACAGTGATTCATACTGCCAATACCTTGTTTTCCTTCCAAAAAAGGGCCCATATCAAGCTGTTCTGGAAAACTAATAAAAGTGTTGAGCTTCTTCTTGTGGCCTGTTTGTCTGCAGAAGACAACATAGTTCAGTAAAGCCTTAAACAAACAGAGACCAATGATATCAGCAGTTTGTTGAGTAGGGTTTAGTCTGCTCTGTTGTCTAAAAGCAGTTTTAACAGAGGATATATTATATTTTTTTCACAGTCCTTTTCATTATTGCTCTGTATTGTCACAGCTAAAATGAACCACAGGCTGATGGCTGACCTATCAAATACAAAGCGCATGAGCTGCAGATTGAGGGTTGTAGGGAGGCTGTGCAGTCTGATCCTTCGGGTGGCACACTGTTTACTTTGACAGCTCTCACAGAAGTAGCGGTTCTCCCCATCCAGCTTCTCCTCCTGCAACATAACCACACACACACACGTGTCAATATAATATACTCTTTGCCATTTCCATATTCAAAAAGCCTTTTTGTAGCACCTGTTTTTCTACACACACACTCTAAATGTGTGTGGATTTATGTTTGGATTGCTCTGCCCCCATTATTAAGGTATTACTGTAAGGATGACAATACATTCAGCATACCAATAAAGGCTACTTTACCTTCAGGAACTCTGTCACACATTCTGTGAGATTCTTGTGGCCCTGGATGTTCAGCTCCAGCTCGTAGAACCGAGAAGGTAGTGCAGATGACCGTCCACACTGGTTACACCTATAGAACAGCAACAACCAAAATGACTAATTTTAACTATTTTTAGGTACACCAAATGAATACATAAGTTTCCCCTAGCATTAATTCTCCCACCCATTGTACGGGTTCAATCAAAACGAAAGAGTTACGCTATGTGCTTTTGGTTGATTCTGGTCTCAGTCCAAATGCTGCATGGTGTGCATGGTGAAAAATCAAACCAGACCTATAGAGACCCAATAATAGGACAACAACAAGCATTCCATCTCCTTCAAAAGTGTTCAATAACTAAATAGTTTTTAAACCTAATCTCCAGTCCAACTGGCACCATGTCTGATAAAAGTGCTACACAACAAAAGAGCATGACTTTTTTAAAAGTGTCTGGCTGGAAACAAAACAACAAAAAAACATATATTATTAGGGATCTTGCAACACATCCAAAAGCAAGCGTCCTTTTTCTAAACAACTATTTGGTTTTATATGAAAAAGCTCAAAAGGCCAAGCTATTGCAGTTATGAGTCTGACAACTCAGGATAAAACTGCATTTTCATCAAGCTGCCAAAGTCAAACTTTTACCTTTAGCAGAGTGGGATGTTGTTCAACAACCTACAAGGTATTATGCAAAAGAAATAAAGAAAAAATCTTTTGTCTGTCTGCATCAGATGTAAGACACCTACAATTAATGAGTGTACTTTACAATGGTAGAATGAAGCAGATGGAAACAAAAACCAAAAAACAGTTCTAGTTAGCTTGTCAGCTAGTTTGCAACTAGAAAATCAATGAGACAACATGCACTAGTTAGCTAGCAAGAAGTACTGAAGCCTTTAGGGCTTGGAAAGAATAGTCAAATCTGTTCTCTGAACCACCACATCTGATTTCACTGACAAACTTCTGAGGCAGGTGCAGCCGCTGTGTGGAACATCACTGAAATCAATTGCCAACAATAATGAAACACAACTGAGTACTAAGTGACCTTACATTGTAACATAGGAGAATTGCCCACAAAACTGCTGCTGGATGACATTTTGCAGGTTGGAGTTCTTCTGCTTGGACAATGTATCCTCTAACAGAGTCAAGAAAAGCTTTGAAAACTCCTGGGCATCCTGAAAATAAAATTTCTGAATTCAGTACTCTACACAGAAACCAAGTCTGTAATAAGAAATGTTTAATAAACAATCGGGTCTTCACATTCTAAATGAAAATTCTGCCGTGTACATTTTTGATGTGTCTTTTAATTAACGCTATAATAACTTTATTTTTGGACTTACCTGTTGCTGTCCTGTGTCCAAGCCCAGTGCTTTGACCAAACCTGATGGGTCGATATACTTTCTGTTGCTGTTCTGCAGGAGTGCAAAAAGGTACTGCAGATGCTCACAGATGGACTGGGGCTCATAGTCTGAAAATAAATGAGAGAGGACAGCATGTGTTCATCAAATGCAAAAGGTAAAAATTTACAGAGCAACCAACGCCTAATTTTTATGTCACACAGGATTGACAATTGTCACAGTGTAACAATCCTGAAATTTTTTGATCAAATCTGAATATGTGAAGAGGTTCACATCAGGATCACATCTGATCCGAGGATTAAATCTGAATTGTTTGAACCAGAAGAAGAGATTTATTATACCAGACTCAATGTTGTGTTCTTGTGCTCTGGAATTGTGACACTGATAGAGGCTTCTACGCAGCTCCAGGTTGTGGAACCACACTTGCAGGAATGTGTTGACATAACATGTTGCACCAAGGTTGGTCAAGCCAACAAATGTGTTCTGAAACAGAGCAGAAAAAAGGAGAGTAGAAGGATAAATGTCTTTATTTACACTTCCATCTCTGGCTTTCAAAGTAGTCCACCTACAACCAAAGCAATACAACCAGTGGGTAAATAACTTGCAGTATATTAGTCCAATAATAGAAATACCTTGTCTCTGCGTTCTGAATTTGGGTCATCGATATTGTGGAAAGCATTTTCATCAATCTCCCCAAGCCATGCCTGTTCACCAATACCCACAAGACAATTGGGATTTCCTTTGCAGTTCCTCCTGGACAAGAAAGTCATAATCATCAGCCTCGCCAGTTATTAACGCTGGATTTAAAACCCGGTGCCTTCCATCATGTATAGCACCGCTACTGTGTTTGAAGAGTAGATTTTCATGACCTTTCATATAAAGTGTACGGTTGTTCTACACTCTAAGAAGCAAGTAAGGACACAAAACACATTCAAGATCGGGATTCAGATATCTATGCGCTGCTAAACGTAACATCAAATTTACTTTTGATACGTGTGTTTCTTTCCTGACACATAGCTAGCACAACCGAGCTGGGAAGTACGTATGAATGTCAATACTGTACCTGCAGGTTCCTCTCTTGCAGGCCGGGAGGTTGATGCGATATGCTAGCTCGATATGTTCCTGCCTTATTTCTTCGGGTTTCACCGTTTCCACCCAACGCCAAGCCGCCTTCTCCAGCTGAATGCGGGGCGCCATAATCCTACGATGTAACGTCACCCACAGTCATTCGTGAGAGAGCAAAGATACAAATGATTCAGCCAAACTGTATATATGTATGCTAATCACAACGCCGGCTAGCAGGATAAGTTCTAGCAGGTCATAGCTACGATCTTGCAAAGCAACCTCCCGTTAGCAAGTGTTGCTACCAGTTAACCTAGCCAGCTAATGTTAGCGTTGTTGTAATCTCACTACACAGTTATACTTAAAATGTGAGCATTTAACACGGAATCGTAACTATGGATAGTTTTCTGATATACTAAACATTTCTGAAAACGGCGTTTACAGAGTAACGTCACAAGTGAGAACTAGACGTGCTAATGCTAACTAGTTAGCTAAACGTAGCTAGCCCGACTGGCCGTGCTAGCAAGTAATTTGTCCCACTACTTTCTATTTAACGCTACCTGACACTAACGTAACGAGGTTATTATATTAAAGTGAAATATTATCGAACCTTTCATGCGTGCTGCTGCTTCACCAAAATACTTGTGTATTTTCACATTTTATTCACGGTTTATTTTAGATTTAGCGCCCTTGCGTCAGTTTATAAATAAATTATTTCTCCGCTCAAAATCAACACGACGTCAACAAGTGACGTAGGTGACGTCTCTTTGTTGTGACCAGAAGGAGGAAGGGATATTGCCGTTAACAGGTTTCTTTTTTTATCTCTTAGTTTTTATTTGTGTCAACACAAGTGACAGTTTGTGTATAGTTTCTTGTATTAAACATGTTTAACATTGCTTTCGTATTAGTTTCATTTTTAAACTGTTTATTTCTTTTTTACCAAGTGATGCTACCAATAGCAATATAAATACCCAAATCTGACTGAAAAGGGCAGTTTATATTAAACAATTAAACAAGTAGTTTAATTGACCTGTTAATGATAGCAGTGTAAGTCTGCGTTTGTATGGGTTATAGTTGAAGTCTGAAAAAAGTCATGCTCCGTTCAAATTATTATGGCGCCCCCTTACGTTCAAAATATATAGTAGCATTAAAAACAAGCCATGTGAGAAAAAGGAGCCTATGTATTTTTTTAATGTAATTAAAACGTGCATATTTACTTACCACCCCTAAGTTGACGGGTCATAACATCGACTAGTTTGAATTTACAAGCATCTAAGGTATTATTGAATTCCGTATTTTTATTTTCCTCTTGCTTTAATAAAATATTCACACAGATAGCAGATATCATGGTCACTTTTATATGATTTTTATGTATAAATCCATCTATTGAAAGACTAATATGTTTATGGTAAAGCTTGCTGACATAAACTGCTAATATAGATTTTTATGGCATAAAATATGGAGGCTTGTTCACATGAGTCATAAACACTGTAGGCCTATATGACAATAGCAGAACATAGCACCTTGAGGGCCATATGGTAAGGTGATGTAATATTATGGAAGGTATGCTGACTGTGTATGAGATAATCACGTAGGATATTATTGCGGTGCAGTTTAAGTAGCTCTGGCAGTTGTCTCCTAAGCATAGATGCCCTTGTGTTAAAATATGCTGATCACAGAGAAGGTAATGAGGGAAAATTAATATTAGGCTGCATATGGCGATCTCTATCCCTATGATATAGTATAACAATCGCCACTTGAGATTGTGTGTTGAGATACATAGAGGCAATGAAGATGAACTTCTGGTATGTTTTCTTTCTTAACAAAGAAGATAGGATAAACAACTGCACGTGCAAAACAAGCTTGGTGACTGAGCTGGGTTTGTAACCATGGAAGGGGAAAAGTTCATTTGGGTTACTCTTAAACCCACAACATATAACTTGAAGAATAAAGAATTTAAAAAGTACAAAAAATAAATATACGGTATAAAAATGTGTACCTACAATGACACACACACAAAATACAAGGACCAGAATTTAAGGCACAAAGATTGTAGTGAGAGCGCTAATGTTAATAGTGCAAAAACAGTGCAGTCATGGCACAGGTGTAATTAAACAGTCCACAGTGAGATAAGTGCAATAGATGATCTAAGAACTTAAGCTTATTTAGGACTGGTTTAACGTGACTAAGGTGCAGAGAGGATGGTGCACTGAGTATTTTAAATGTTGGTAAGAGGCTAAAACACTCTTGATAAAGGAAAATGTGTATTATACCAACAATAGTAGGTAGTTTACCATCTGAATTGAGTCTTGTGATTCGCCATGCACAGAGAAACATTCAGGCACAGAAAATGACTTATGTTATCTGTTTTTAGACAACACATGCCCAAAACTGTGCTATTGACACAGCTGGCTTCTTTTGGTACTGGAGTTTTGTTATCCATTTATATAGTAATATCACACTTTTATTACATTACTGTAGTCTTATAGAGATATTATTAAACTGATCCTCCATCTTCCAAATGGCATTGGTATTTAAGGAACTTAACTTTAAGGACATTCTTTAACATAAAATATGAAATAAGTAACTTTGTCCAATCTCTAAAAAAATAAATGGCAGGCACAGAGTGAATAGAAATGATACCTTCATGGTTTGTAGGCAATAACATGACAGAAAGTAAATAGCCTATTGACCCCCATTTAGAGTTATATTAATTTTATGTATTTTTGTCGATACTGATTAAAATATTCTAAATTCCTATCAGTAATTAACAAAAGTTCCCCTTTTAAAAAAACTTGTAGCGGGCGCAGTGTCCGAGGGTCAGTGAATGCAACACGGTGACGGGATGCTGTGTATGGGTGCTGTGAGGTGATGAATGGACGAGGCTCCGCCCTTTCTATTGAAGAGCTCGGGGCACCTGAGAAAGTCGGGTACATGCACGGATACCTCAACCACCTGCACACCGCTCCTCAGGTAAGAGTGTCTTCTGTTCCCCTTCTGTATGTAAACCGAGGGATTGTATTGGTTTTTTAAGTTATACTGGCGAAATAAAGTCGACATATATTTCATGTCTTGAACATTAAAGTTGACCCTTTACAGATGCTTAATTAGTCATTACAAGCACAACATGGTTTTAGCAATTATTGCTATTGTTACCCCCGTCATACCAGACTCCATTTTTGGAGTTTGAAATACACTCGTTTTTTACAAATTATTGTTTAGTTAGCAGACAGATATCTTAAATGTTTATCACCTATTAAAGTTTCTTAATTCAGGTTTTCCTATGCTAATATTACCTAGTCATTTTACGTTGTACGTCCTGAGATTGATATGTTGAATTTCTTTCTAGTCCCTTCTTGTGTGGAAGAGTTTCCAAAATGTGTTACTACTTTGTTAATCTAAGGAACAAAATCCTTATAATCATTTGATTGTTTCTAACTCAACTTTAAATATATCAACCTCTTCTCTTCTGTCTTGAGACAATACAGTGTGCATTGATATTTGGGCAAATATTTTTTATAAGGGCAGAGTTCAGCCACCTTTCAAGGCCAAGATAATAAACCGGCCCAGTTTTTGTTCTGTCAGGGAATCAGCTGCTAATCTGTTCCCACAGCAGACATGTAGGAGATGAGGGAGAGGTGGCTGGGACGATTAACTAACTGCTGCTATTTACCTCTCTAATCCTCTGCTAGTTTAAAGCTTGTGTAACTGATAGGTACAAAGTAGCTTTACCCAGCAAGATCTGACCTCAGTCATGGACATATGCAGCTGTTTATGTAACTAGAACATGGGGGCTGGGGGGATGGAGGGACTGGGTAAGTATTAGGGGTCATGAGGGTCATGAACAACTTAATGACATCCTGAGACCACCATCCACTGCAGAAATTTTACCAGGATGCTCTTCAATATTTGGCTCAAACAAACAGGTGGTGGTGTGTTCTGGTGTGTGAGTGAAGTCTTGAGGTAAAATAAAGAAAAAAAACTGTCCACAGAAAGGTGCGAGAGGTTTGTGTCGAGGCACAAATGAAATGAATGAATCACTAAAACTGTGAAGGCTAAACTTCTGAATGAAGAGAGGTTGTGCCAAGCTTGTGGGATCAGGACCAAGAAGTGTCAAGCTCTAATGCTGCCAGTGTTGCTCTAACTAATTACTGAGTGAAGGATCTGAGAATCTACTCTTAAGAGGATGTTTCATCTATCATTACGCCACTTTAGGGTGCAGTGGGCTGGATCCTAGGTCATTTGGTGAGAGGTGATAGATAGAATTTCACTTTCTCACTGATACAGAAACACAGAACCAATCAGTCTTGTCCTATAAGTCTTGTGTTTTATAAAACACTCCAAAAGCCTATTTCACCCATAACTAACTAAAAATGAATGTAATCCCTTGTAAATTGAGACTAGACTAAAACAGTATTTTTTAATCTCAATGTAAATGTGAATCGGAGACATTATCTGTTCCTTAGGAGTCTACGGCAACGTTAGAGCCAAGATGGGGCGGAAAGAGATCTCCTGCAGCTGGAAGAAGAGCACCAGTAACATCAAGGATGTGTTTGACTTCAAGGGAAAAATGGGATCGTAAGTACTGCTGCAGCAAATAGACAGCTTAACTTTTAGTTAGTTTATGTACATTTTTTGGTGCTGCAACTAACTTAATTTTTAAGTAGGTGGCACTGACATGAGTGTGAGACTGCAATCGGACAATAATGTCACAATGTGGGTGACATTGTTGTCTGTTTACTGGTGCAATGCTACACAAAACTGTCAACTGATATACAGTCTGTCTGGTATTGGTCAATATCTGCTCATCACACGTGTGTCAGTATCAGTATGTGTTGGCCAGTGTTTTTTACATAGTATAATGCAGAATTTAGATGCTTTGGGTTCTTTAGCATTGGTGGCATCACACAGTTTGAACATGCCTTCTTGTAAACAATAGTCAGCACTGTCTGCAACACACGTGTCGTATGGATTATTGCTAGGCAAATGGTCATGCTGTTAGTCATACAATGTCTTCATTTTAAGTTACTACAATGTACTATTACATTGCTTGAGTTAATTAATACATTCCAATTCATCAATTTCAAAATGGTTTTCTTCCAAAAACATCAGTCAGGTTGTACACTGAAGCCATTTGATGGAATTAAATAAACAGAAAGAAGCTGACACATTCTGTGTCATCAATTACAGCTTCAACCTTTCATTTAGCTCTGAAGCTGGTAGGTATTTAGCTCTGAAGATGGTAAATGCTGTAAATGCATGTCTTGCAGCTATTGTCTTGAGTCCAGATTCTGTTTTACAGTAACACTGAGTTGTTGTCAGTCTTTATTTTAATGAATGGAAAAGAACATTGCCATCTGCCTTCCCAGTGACTAGACTAGCCATCAGGCTGAAGATAATCCCTTTCATTGCCTTTTAGAGTCCTTCTTTTCTCAATGGAGCATCTTACAGTCTATGTAATCGACTCACAGCTCAACCTGCCAGTGAAGGAATTTACATCAGTAACTTGTTATAAGACAGCCAGGACTCACAGTTAATCAAATAACGATCGTGGTCATTCATCCGGTTTCCGGGATGAATTTCAAAACTTGTGAGTGCACATGTGCTACAGATAGTGAACCATAGAATTTAAGCGTCTCAGACTATTTGATGACACACACCTATAGCATTTTTTACTGCATTTCAAAAAAAATCATTCAACACCTATACTAAAATATCTGTTAATGGCTGGTATCAGAAGAGAGATTTATCAGGAGATCTAATTTAAATCACAGCATTTCCAAGCAAAGAATACAAATGAGTTAATAAGGCTTAACACACATTTTGTGCAACTTAAAATTAGAATTCACATCCAGACTTATGTGATTGGTGGTAGTCTTTTATACACATTTTGATACAGTTGTACTTGCTTTAGGGTAATTTGCTGAATTTCCAGACATTTAGTAAGACCAGCTGCCTTCAGTACACTCACTTGTAACCAAAGGAGCTGTCCTACAGTGTCAAAGCTGCTTAAAGTGTTCTCTCCTCCACTGACTGAATGAGTGAGGCCTCTGTGTGTGTCTATGGTGCATTACGTCAGAGCAGCAGTGCGAGAACATCCTAGCACCACTTCATTATAGGATTAAGCGTCTGCCTGACTATCTTGGTGTATGAGTGTACTGAATGTATATGAAGGGAGGTGGTATGAGCAGGTGCAGGTGTTGATGCAAACACGAGACAGAGACTGAGTCAACACATGCGCAACTTCATTAAATCCAGAGTGGATTAAATTTTCCGATCAAGTGTTTATATGCCTTTAAAAAGTGACCATTTAATGACAAATTAGCATGAGGAAATTCTGAAGGCTACAGGCTAGTCCCGTTCCTAGTTTGGGATAAGTGTATCAAATATGTTAAGTTATGATGTTTTTGGAGTTGAAATGCAGAATTGTCTGCTCTTATAGACTAAACTAAAACTCCAACATTGTTTTACACATGCACTAAACAATATAAGCTACACATTTGTAGCATGTGTATAGAGTCCAGATGCTCTTTTCAGTTGCCAAAGTGTGGCATAACACCTGTGACTGCCACTGTAAGCCAACAGGCTCTATTTGGATACCCAGCTGGGACTGTCTGGGTTACAGTCAAGGCATGCTGGCTTTGGACTACATGTGAGCTGCAATCTTCAGCTAAAGTTATGTGTGTTTCGTCAATGACATCAGATCTATGATAACTGACTACACATTTGAACCACACTAAATCCCAGACTAACTCTTAAAACCCATTCCAGGATAGAAAAGAAATCAGTGGTCTATGACATCTAACTTATATCTGGGGTAAAGACTGATGTGAGCGTATAAACAAAATGGTTTTCCATCAGTGTCAAAATTATGTTAATACACTATTTATGTCTAGGGGAGGTGTAATAAATTGGTATCAGTTGATATCTTGAAGTATTTTTCTGCCTTTTATCACCTAAATGCAGATTTCAAACCTTTTGTGTAGTAATTAAAATTGAAATCATTGTTTGTACTCATGCCCAGATCTTTAAGCTTCAAATATGTGGTTGGTATATTTGCAATTTGACTGCATGATTGTGTTCTGCCACATAACTCATTTTATGGCTTCTGTGCATACTCTCGTTGTTAGGGTTTCGAGATATGCAAACAAGTGCAGGGCAGGAGGCATAGTGGGTTCAAAAAACAGATACTATATTTCTGGCAGAGAAAATGCAGTGAGTACAAAGCAAAAAAAAAAAGAACAAAAGGCTAAAGGCTACATCCAAAATGCAGAAACCAACACAAAAGAACTAGAAACCACAAACTCGGAGGGCTGACAAACGGTATAACACACGAGCTGACAAGCTAGGTTACAGACACGATGACCTGGCAAGAACAAAAGAGAGCACAGGACTTACATGGGGATAACAGGACACAGGTGAGACACATTAGGGCGGGGCGAGCAATCCTAAGAGAGGGGAAACACTTGGAAGTCAAACACATGGGTGAACACGAGACTTTCAAAATAAAACAGAAACACAAGACACAACTACAACAGAACTCAGGATACAAGAACAACAAAACAACCAGAACACAGAGTTAAACAATAATCTAAGACCAGGAACAACAACAGAAACAAGGAAAATGACAAAAGATCTCAAGATCACGACACTCACACAGTCATGAAAAGCCTAGGAGCTCATATTCATTCATGTATGAGGAAATATGTTGCTAAGATGTTAACCTCCTCTGTAGCTGTGTTTCTCATTCTTCCTCTCTGATCCTTCTGTTCTCCACGTTTAGTCCAGTATTAATGCTTGAGATTATTTTCCTTTTGCACTTCAGGCAGGTTCGTTTCCACGGAACTCCCCAAAATGCTGCTGTGTCTATCTTTGAAACTGTTCACCAAACACCTTTATTGCTCAGAGTCATACAAAAATTAAAGTTCTGAGCTGCGCTCTCGCACAAACAACGGCCTGAGTAGGAGCACCTACCTTTGATCTTTGCCGTTTTTTTTTAAAGATCAAAGGTATACCTTTGATCTTTGAAAATAACTTCCTGTGTTTGCCTGTCACCACGGTAACAGCCCTGCCTGCCTGCTAATTACGCTGGAGACTCAGGTGTGTCAGCCTCCTTTCACTCCTCTCACAGCAGATCCCATGTATTTTAATGGGGGTGGCACCCTCTGAACAACTTCTCTTTTCGTTCAAACCGAAGCCTTCAGACAAAAAATATGGACAACGTCAGAATCACAAGATGTTGCTCTACAAAGTGGTGCAATTTGTATGTCTATGATGTCAAACATACAGAAGTAAACGCTTATTTTCTGATTCTGGAATCAAATCTACTAATTCCAGCCTGTAACCCTTCTCCTTATGTCCATCGCAGATATGGCAAACAACAGATCATCAGCCAAATAATACCATCTACTGTAACTTTAAGTAGACAATAGCTTCCTCCCAGCGTTTTCTTTAAGTTGAGTCTAACATCAATTTAACGTCACCAAGAGTTGCAGCTATCTACCGTCTCTACAGTCCCTGGGTTTACACCTCTCTGGTCTCTCTATCATGCAGAATTGAGTTCGCCCCAATACACACAGACACAGACACACACGGCATGTGCGGAAATGCACATGACTCTCTCTCCCTCTCTTTCTTTGAATAAACGTGATGAAGTTGCACTTATCACTCACTACTATTGGTACTCACCACGAATCTGACTGTATGAAGAAATATGTTGCTAAGATGTTAACCTCCTCTGCAGCTGTGTTTTTGGTTCTTCCTCTCTGATCCTTCTGTTCTCTGTGTTTAGTCCAGTATTAACGCTTGAGATTATTTTCCTTTAGGACGCCTGTTGGTTTGCACTTCAGGCAGGTTGGTTTCCACAGAAATATCCAAAATATCCTGCTGTGTCTATCTTTAAAACTGTTCACCAAACACCTTTATTGCTCAGAGTCGTACAACAATTAAAGTTCTGAGCTGCGCTCTCCCACAAACAACGGCCTGAGTAGGAGCACCTGCCTTTGATTTTTGAAAATAACTTCCTGTTAGCCTGTCACCACGGTAACAGCCCTGTCTGCCTGCCTGCCTGCCTGCCTGTCTAATTACGCTGGAGACTCAAGTGTGTCAGCCTCCTTTCACTCCTCTCATGGCAGATCCCATGTATTTTAATGGGGGTGGCACCCTCTGAACAACTTCTCTTTTTGTCCAAACTGAAGCCTTCAGACAAAAAATATGCACACTGTCAGAATCACAAGATGCTGTTCTACAAAGTGGTGTAATTGTTATGTCTATGATGTCAAAGATGTGGAATTGTCAGCGAGTTGGAAAATATGGCTTCTCTGTTTTTGGTTTTACATTACGTCTTAATCGAAGAATGACCAGCACTCTCCCCGAACAGCTGGCTGTACAGGCAAAACGGTTTGGTGTTCAGTTTTAAGAGTCACACTGTCAGAAAGCTAACGAGTGTTCCTTTGAACTGATATAAAAATTATCCCAATTAGATGGAAGGTGCAGGCCTGAGCGCAGGTTAGAGAGATTTTTTTAGGCATCCCCTCAGCCTCTCTCCACTCTGAGTGATAACATCATCAACTCTGGCTCCCAACATTCCGTGCAATACACACTAATGTTAAAGTCAGAGGAGACCTCAAAAACCACTCCAACTTTGAGAGGCTAGCATGTGCAAACGATTGGGAATTAGAAAATTCTGAATGCAAGTTTGATAGAGCAGCATCTAATGAGCATTTTAAGACTAAAATGGAGTCTGTAGCTTGAAATTTGTAGGAGGTACATTTGGCAGATGACCCTCATTGAAGGGCTCTCTCATAGACTACAATGTTAAATGGCTTTTGAATTTTTATTAATAATTTGAAAACAAAACATATTTGAACAAATCCGAATACAAGTTTAATATCCCTCGAAGAGCTGAACAGAATGATGTTTGAATGGTTTCTGTAGCTGAAGGCATGTGGAACTAGTTGCATGTCAAAGTTGGTTTTGAAGGCTCCTCCATAGACTCCCATGTTAAAAATGACGCAGAAATTGCTTAATATTTAAAAAAATTATAATTTTTGGAAAAAAAACTTGGAATGTCCTCTATGAGATGAACATTTTGTAGTTGAATGGTTGAAATCGGTAAATGTATGCTAAAGACACGCTGTGCCAAAAAACGTATGGAAGAATAAGAAAGAAAGAAGAAAGAAATCGAAGAACAAGAGTTTGATTGCCTTGCAGCAATCAAGCTAATTACGGTTTCACTGCATATGGAGACATAATAGGAGCAGACAGCACAGTAATGACTGTTTAGTGTCTAAACCTACCCACCTAGCACTGAAAAAGGAAGTCTATCACTGTCAGAAACATACACATTTATGGAGAGGAGGCCCTGTATTTCATCCCATCACTTTCAGCCTTTTTTTGCATTAACTCTGCTTAATATGTGTGGGTGCTAACCCCAAGATTGTAAGAAGTCTTGTTACAGAAGATTATCAGAGGTATACAGAAGCCATGTGTGTCACCTGCTGAAAGCTAATAAAAGCTCAAGGTTTATTATTTAACCAGCCTTGTAATGTATCATAGGCATATATTTTTAGACTTGCTGTACAATACAATGAGTACTTGAGCATTTTAACATTCCTAGGCTTTCTTATAATTGTCCTTCACCCTGGAAGCATTCATGTCTTCTTGTAGAGATGACTAGACTAGAAGTCTGTTACAGAAGATTAAAAATGAGTTTTGTTAACCCACCTGACAATAAAAAAGTGTCTGCATAATTTCTGTTTCACCTCTGTGTTTCTGTGCAGGGGGGCGTTTTCAGAGGTCTTCATGGTGAGAGACAAGAAAACGGGGAACCTGTATGCTCTGAAATGTCTGAAGAAAAAGCACTTGGCTCATAGCAACCTCGAAAATGAAATCAATGTTCTGAGGAGGTAAAACACACTCTCACACCAACTGTACTTCATGTTCTATAACATAGTATCCATTAGAGGGTAGTGCAGTAGTAGTGTCCTGCCCCATATTAAGTACATTAACTTGTAGTCTCTTCTTACTGTTTAAGAAGAGTAAAATCACCAGACAGCCTCACCTTTTTTGCTCTTTCAGGATAAAGCATGAACATGTGGTGGGACTGGAGGACTTCTATGAGAGTAGAACACACTATTACCTGGTCATGCAACTGTAAGTGGACTCACATTTCAAGTTCTCAAATGGCTAGTGTGCCTCATCTTCAAAAAAATAAATCAGTAAGATTACACAACAATATTTGTGTGTGTGTGCACATTTACAGGGTGTCAGGTGGTGAGCTATTCGATCGCATTTTAGAAAAGGGGGTTTATACAGAGAAGGATGCCGCCAGAGTGATCAAACAGGTGCTGCAGGCTGTCAGCTACCTGCATGAAAACAGCATTGTACACAGGGACCTTAAGGTAAGAAAGTGGAGTTGTTGCTGTTGCTGTGCTTTTTTGAGTAAAAAGGATACACACAAGTGCATTTCTTTACATTCTCCCCTTCTTTTCCCCCTCCCTCTCTCTTGAGCAGCCTGAGAACTTGCTGTTTTATAACATGGATGAGAATGCTAAGATCATGGTCAGTGACTTTGGTCTGTCCAAGACACTGGAGCATGGTGTAATGTCTACAGCCTGTGGCACACCAGGATATGTTGGTGAGTTAATCAGGAGGGGCACACCCTTTTTTCCAACACATCCCTGACAGCAATGCCAATATTATAAATAACACAATAAAAAAAGATTTTCTCTCAGTATAAATGGTGTCATTGATATGACATGAACACGATTTATAAACTTGATGTGTAGAACTCACTGTTGTGTGTCATTGCACAGCCCCTGAGGTTTTGGCTCAGAAACCCTACAGCAAAGCAGTGGACTGCTGGTCTATTGGAGTTATCACTTACATACTGTAAGTACATTCTACTCTACTGATATTATGTGCTAATCGTAGGCAATAACACCTTCTGCTTTAATTGCTGTACCATATTGCTGATGCAAAATAGATATAAACAATATGTAGGCAACAATATGGTAAAATATATTATTGGTAAATATATTTACCATGTTAACTATGTGTGATGCAGGCTTTCCGGCTACCCTCCATTCTTTGAAGAAAATGAGACCCGTCTGTTTTCAAAAATCATGAGGGCCGAGTACGCCTTTCATTCACCCTTCTGGGATGACATCTCTGAGTCAGGTATGAAAACTTTTTAAGTCACTTGGACCTGCTTAAAACTTACATTTTACAGTAAAAAGGCTAAAGAAAACAGATTGAAAGAAGTTTCACATTATTCTAGAGAATAAAACTATATAATACAAAATGGCAAATATGAGCGTGGTTGTGGTTGACCTCAGTTTTAGCTAAATATAGAGCAGGATGTGTTCTTGTGCTCTTAGAGCTTAACCTCATACAGACCAAGCACCCTGACATTATCTCCTGAGGACAGTTATAGTGGTTTGGATTAGGCCAAATATAATCACTGCCCAAGTGCCCATACAGAATAGTAAAGGACAGCTCTCACCTTCCTGCAGGATTAAATTAGCTGCCTATAAGAAGCATGTCAGCTGTCCTCCTAACCTAAAGACGAAAGTCAGTTTGATTCATCCTGTGAAGTATATGTTCCGTCTTTTATTTTCTAGAGTGAATTTCTAAATTGAACAAAATGGGACAAAATACTTATAGGCTGGTTCAAACAGATATTTTTAAAATTCATTTAAATTTAATTTAATCTTTAAAAGGGAATTTCTGGGTTAAAACAAAATAATAAAATTATTTTACAATTTTACAATCACCACATATTACTCTAGCCATATCTGTGCAGTTTACTGTATGCTAGCAGCAAGATAGGGTCTGATTTCTAACCAGAAGATGTTCATGTCATGTCAACAGCCAAGGACTTTATCAGGAACATGATGGAGAAGAACCCCACAAAACGCTTCACCACTGAACAGGCACTCAGGCACCCATGGTTAGTACTTCCTCTCTACCACAGTGGTGCTTTTGTATTTTTTTTCTTTCCATGCTAACATCATATTGTTGATTGGATTGCAGGATTTCTCTGGACACAGCTAAAGATGTTGACATTTATCAGTCTGTCTGTGAACAGATGGAGAGAAACTTTGCCAAATCCAAATGGAAGGTGAGTAACTGTTCTACGTTTGTCTAAAGCCATAGAAAAACATGATCCTAGGGAGAATATTGAGGGAACAGTGCCAGAAGTTTTTGTGTTCAAAGTTTATGTAGTATATCATGTGTTTCTTGGTGTGTCCATCTTTAACAGCAAGCCTTCAACGCAGCTTCAGTAATACATCACATGAAGAAATTGCAGCTGTCCCACAGCGAGCCCTCAGCCCACTCTGCACCCACCATCATACTACAGTCCTCCTCCCAAAATGACTTGCAGACACTGGGATGCTGCCACAGTGAGGAGGAGGGGGAGGAGGTGGTAGAGGGAAAGGATCCTCTGGACCCCAATGGGAATCCTGTTCCTGCCACTAGTCACCTGTCCTGCACTAACCCTGAGTGTTGCAGAGGTGTCTGTCCAACACTGAGAGCCAGTTTTAGTGAGCCCGGTAACCCCAACACTGATGACCAATCAAGTGAAGTCCATGGGTTCCACTCAGAAAGTGAAGCTCAACTCAGGCCATCCACCAGGTGAGAGCTGTCTTCTCCCTTTAAACCACAGAACCTTGCAAGAAGCTCAGCAACTGAGCTTCTTGCAAGGTTATTAAAAAAATCTTTGCAATATCACTGTGTTGTTCCTATTTCAGTGTCACTTTGCTCATCAGCATCTTAATGATGTTCATAATGTGTTGCAGCCAGAGGAAGATCCAGCCGCTTCAGTCCGGTGTATGCTCTGTCATGTGATTGGCTGATCAAACCAGAGAGGACTGCATGTGCACTGGTGCGTCTGCTTTGGAGTTTAGACGTGGACTGAATTCATTTGAAATCTGTCTTATTTTCAACAATCTCCTATTTTTTTTCCATAAGAAGGCACTCAGTTGCTTCCATTTCGACATGAAGCTGTTGACTCTTAATTCAATAAGAGCTCAGCTTTTTCATGTCAGTTGTGGTTCTCTGCTGCACCATCAACAGACACCTTCAGTGTTCTGTTTGACTGCAGTGAACACCACTTTCAAAGCAATAATTAATCATTTTTAATTCCCGATAAGCTTTATTTTTTCAAAAATATTATTAATTATATATTACTTTCAAGTGTTTTGACTAGATTTAAGCAACAGACGGATTTCTGTTAGAACTAACTGCTTAACATGTGCTTTAAATTCTAAAGGCTGATCAGTTTTATAAATGCTTTTATAGACTCTGCAAAATCAGTCATGTTATTTCTATGCTGTGTAAATTATTATATATTATATATACTTTCGGGCATGCATTATTTTGTTGCCATTCATACAGACTTTATTCCAGTTATGAATGGAAGCTGTTCTTTTTGTTCATGAGATTATTTTGCTGACACACACCGGTGGTGTGTTTGCTCTTTTCTCTCTTATGTCCATAAGCTGCTTTCTTGTTAAAGTGAACTCATCAAGTGCCACAAGCTGGTGTAAACGATACTGAGAACACTAGTCACGTCAATGATTATTCCTAATTCACAATAGGTGACATAGTGTCATACTTTTTTTTGTATTATTTTCTCTAATAAACATGTAGCATGTAGCAACATGTAGCTTCTTTCTTGTCTTACAATAGACACTGTAATGAGCTTTCTAAAACAGAATAAAGGATATACAAATGAAAGTAACACCAGGTTTTTTATTAAATACTGCACAAACAACTGATGCAAAGTAAAACATAAATACTGTAACATTCACCCTTTAAGTATTGCTCAGAAATGAGCTGATGCCATTTTTAAAAGGGTTTAGAAGGGTTTTATTATTAATAAAGACAGTTTCTTTTCATTTTGTTAGTAGAGAGGCAGATTAAAGCAGCTCTGGAGTGCTCACAGACTTGGTTAACACATGGTCAGGGGCTGAAAAATGTGTAGCTGGTGTGATCCTTCATGGTGACCCTCTCAGCCCTGACAGATGCTGAGATCATAGGCTTTCTTTCGGAGTTGTGCCAAAAGGTCCTCGAGCTTGGCATCAAGTCCTTCAAGCTTTGTTGACTTTTCAAGGATCTCATCCTGCAACTTTCTGAGGGAATCTGCTTTTCCTGGAAAAAAGATAAGAGGACATGGAGTTACAATGGATTTGGATTGATGTTCATAATAAAAATGTGAAACAATCCAAAATATTTGGTGTCTTTCTGCAAGTTTACCTTCCAAAAGTGTGTTTCTTACAAAAAACACATTACCACTGTGGTCTACAAGCCTAAGTTAAGTTTTGTAGAGACAGTAAAATGCAAAGAAAAATGTACATATAACTCTATAAATATATGTATTCTAAACAAAGGCTTGTTTAAATTCTTTCTAATTTCTGGCTTGTGTTGGTGTGATTTTGCTCCGTTACCTTCCAGAACTGTCACCATATTTTTAGTGGTGTTAGCCAGAGCTGAAGCATCTTGCTGCAGCTTTGCTAGTCGATCTGCCAGAGGTCCCTCATTTCCACCTGTCCCTGAGGGAAGTTCATCTTTAAGACGATCAAGCTGCTTCTCCAAAGTCTCCAGGTCCTACAAACACACAAACACAGGTTAGGATAGCTTAGAAGCTTCTCAAGCTTATTAGACATTATGACCCTGGTTAGTTTTCTCCACTTACAGACAGATGAGAAACAAAATGTTCTTTGAGTTATTATTATTATAAAGACTTTCCATAGCCAGAGTTTTATTTTGAAAGCTGTATTAAAGATGGCTGCAGGACTCTCACTAATTTTTGCTAGTAATAACAGGCTGTTATTTGAGTTATTCCAAAATTCTTTCTAAATTCTTTTAATGCTGTTTAATACACTTTAGTAGCAGATCTTAATCCAATGTCCTGTTCATATTTGAACCTGCACTTGTAGTTACAGCATGCCTCCCACCTTATCTGCAGCAGCTGCTTCATCCTCAGCTTTGTCTGCGTTCTTCTGTGCATCCTGCACCTTTTGTTCTCCGTTCTGCAGCAGGTCTCTCAGCCCCTCCAGCTGTGGTTTTATTGGAGTTACCAGAGCTGCTATGTCGTTCAGAGACTTCTCTGCAGGGCTCAGCTGGTCTTTGGCCTGGATGGAGAGGTTCAAGGATCAACATTGTTTATTTCCATTTCACGCGTACACGCTGAAACAAAATACAGTACTCTGGCCTTGGCAGCAATGAATAGTAATACCAATAAGAGAGATTTAAAGAAAACACTATCAATAAAAACAACAATAAAAATATGGGATGATAAAATAGATCAAGGACTACTGTAATATCGGCAGCAGTAGCAGCAGCATTTAAAAATAAACAACAACAATAGCGCTCACAATGGTAGTAATGAAGTGCATTTAGTGTTAAAGAGCAATAAGGCTGAGTGGTCAATTTACTAGACTCACAGCATCCAGAAAGAAGTTAAGATTAACTTTAAAAATCCCTGTGGAGAAATTAGGTATTATGCAGTATGGATGTTGTGTGGCCTTCTGCGCGATGAAAGAGGGGCATGTGCTGAGGAGACTCAGTTACGCCGTCTCCTTCTGTCATTGTTGAAGCTGTCTCTATACCTTTGTCAGGTTGTTGTTAAGGCTGTCGATGAGAGCCATGCTGTCCTGCAGTTTATCCTCCAGGACAGATAGGGAGCCCTCCACAGTGCTGAAGCCCTGCAGCAGCCCGTCAACGTCAGCTTTTACTCCCAGTGCAGTGTCCCTGCCAATGTGAAACACACACAGTGTGATCTAAAATTATATTAAATTATATACATTAATCTAAGCTTCATCAGGTGGGGCAGACCAAGAACCTCTGGGCTGAGATGTGAAGCCTATATGTAGGTGTCAAAAACCACAGTTCCCCATGTGGCCTCTAGGGGCTGACTTCAAAATAGAGTCAATCCCCATTGACATCCATGTTAAAATGTCCAGCTTTAGAAGCTTTAGCATTAGAAATAAACATGTACAGCTTGGTACAAAAACTAGACTGGATGATCACAGGCAGATTGTAAATGGCAAATTAGGCAAGAATTAACATAGCTTTTAACAGAGCTTATAACTGTCAGTAACCCTGGAACATGAAGTCTCACCTGGCGTCCTGGGCCTCCTGCAGCAGTTTCCTGGCTTCCTCCAGCTGCGGCTCGGCCCGATTCAGCACGGCCGTGCTGTCTGGTAAATTGTCTGCCAGTTTCTTCAGCTCTTCTAGTTTTCTCTTCAGAGCAGCCAGGCTCAGAGGCAGTTTGGCCTTCAGGACCCAGTCGCTCAATTGTTGGATGTGGGTCAGGTTGGAGGATGGGTCTAGACAGAAAAAGTGAACAGTTAGAGTCAGTGTATATGCCAAAGGTGTGACAGATATTTGCTCTGGTCTGTACCTGACAGGAAATCTTTAAGTTCTTTCACAACATCTCGTGTCTCCTTCAAGTCGTCTTCAAGTTCATCTCTGGCCTGATTGATCTTACTGGACAGATTCTCTGTTGACTGTCTCACATTATTGGTTGTCTCCTGAGCTTTCTGGAGCTGTGACAATAATCAGTTAAATAATCAGTAACTATTTATTAGTCTAAAAATAATCTTTAAAGGTTGAGGTGATAAGTGAGTGTGTACCTTTTCTGCGGCCTCTGTGATCTTCTCACTGAGCTTTTCCAGGCGGTCCTTCACGTCCTTAGCCTCAGTGTTTGCTCGCTTGCTCAGAGGTAGTGCACCCACGCACTTTTCGTCTTTTTCACATGTGGCGGTTCCCTCTGGTGGACACAGGTCTCCACCTTCACACTGCAGAGGGGTGCAGGGCTCTGAGCGAACACTGCCACACACCTGAAACACAATGACACATGAAAATCATGTGCTGTCACATTAACATTGAGCATGCTCAGTGAGGACTTCTTAAATCCTATGGTAGCAGAAAGGTCAGCATAGGTACCTGCTTAGCAGCAGGAGTGAGGTCTGGCTGGGAGGCCATGCTGCTGTTCAGTTTGTTCAGATCTCTGGTGTTGGCTGGCTGTACTTGGTTCTGAATGTCCAAAGTCTCTTGTCTGACATCAGCTGACTCCTTCACTGTGATTTTGCTGGCATTTGCCTTCTTTGCTGCATCTGTAGACTCATCGTAAGCGTTCTTGATGGTAGTAAACGCTCCTGTATGAGACAGAAGTCAGTGTGCGATCAGTGTGAGTTAATAACGACTGGTTGGTTGCAGTGATCAGTTTGTGTCTAACCTGCGTTGTTAGGACTGATGGAGTTATCCATGGCATCTTTCTTAGCTTTGTACACCAAAGTGAGACTGTCCAGAAGATTCTTCAATGCGTCCAGCTCTGAGTCCAGACCAGGAGTCTTGGCCAAGGGTAAAAGATCATTATCAACTTTGTCCAACTGACCCCTGTAAGACAATGAAAGTCATTCTATTGTTCTATCAAGCAACAGTGAAAGCTATTTTGGTGTTTTATTTTCTCCTTGAGGAACTCAGCAGTTCCTTACCTGAGCTTATTCAGCCGAGACAGAGCATCAGCAACCTGTTTAGCAACATCGGGTGGAAGGGATATGGAGTCTCGAATCTGCTTCAGCCTGGTCTCCAGAGCCAGAATGCGGGGCCCGTAGTTTCCAGGGTCAACGTCTCCTCCAGGACGTGAGGGAAACCTGGGAGAGAGTCTCTCCAGAGCCAAGCTGAGGTTCTGTCGCTGGGCATCCAGGGTGAAAAAGCAAGAGGGACATAGGTCACAGGCAGGGAAGGAATCACAGTGGCCTCTACTGCAGGAGTCGCAGTAAGCCCCAGTGAGGCCCGGCCGACACAAACACGCCCCTGTTTGCTTATCACAGACTTCTGGAAGGGTTCCGTCAATGTTACACCGACATACTGAGGAAGAAACACAATATCAGAAAGACAATTTATCACTGAGGAACAGCTGAATGTAGTCACCAGCTAGTGCGATTATCACATACAATTAGCATGAAGAAGTGCTGTACAATGGCAGAAACATAAAAATGAGCAATTTCTTACAAGGCACTTTTAGGTATTCAAATATCAATCCTAAAACATGATATTTTTTATCCTGAAAATGCATCTCCTAAGCCCAAGAATCCAACAATTTCTTAACATCAATTAGATGAATTAAAGATGGCTAACTCACGTTGGCAACCTAAGAGAGGGTCTCCGTATGTGTAGGCTGGACACTCAGTACATGTTCGGCCCCCAAAGCCTGGTCTGCACTGACACTGACCGGTGAGCTGAAGTGAAGGAAACACAACACAATTAGTATTATTACCAGTAACTTTTTGATGATGTTCCAGAGCCAGTATGTCTGCAACCGTGGAAGACTAAAAGTAATAAATTGTTGATATTCACATATTTTTAAAATTTCAATAGTAAGTACTAAAGTTTAGCCCTTATAATTATATAAATTTATAATTTTGTAAATAAAAAATTTACTGAAATTTGGTAAATTTAAGATTGAACATTTTCTAAATTAACTATAATGTAAGTAATACAAAATGTAGTAAAATTACTTATTATTAGATTATCCATTAAAATTTAGCAATTATAACATTTACCAAATTATAAAAATAAATATAAAATTTGCTAACATTTAGGCAACATTAAATGTAATGATTACTAATATTTTGTATAATATAATACATTTTGCAAGCTGTTTCCTATAACTAAACATTTTGACTGTCACACTTCCAGTTGTTTTTAATGATATCAGATATCATGTGTTAAAATATTATTTTTCTTTCCCTGCTGTGTTCTTGCAGTATAACGGTGGATGAGTGTGTGCGGTCACACCTGGTCACATGCATCACTGCTTGACCTGGTGGGGTCACAGCCACAGGTCTCGCAGCGTTCAGACAGGAACGGTTTCCAGTAGCCTTTTGAACATGCATCACAGGTTAGGCCGTGGAAGTGGGGACGACAGGGACACTGGCCAGTCACTGGGTCACACACACCTGACAGCGAGCCATCAGGAGAACAGGAACACTCTAACAGCAGGAGAAGGTCAGAGTTAGGAGGACACACAGTACATCATATCCAAAGATACAGCACAGTTATGTTTATGATTAGCATGAGTATACAGTTGCAAAAACACATACTGGTCTGTACTACAACAACAGCCAAAGCTCTAAGGATCAGGAGCTAACAGAGAAATACTACACTGTGACAAATAAAAGTGTGACACTGAAAGGCCCCAAAACCTGAACTGAATTGAATTGCATGCTCTTTTATGCACAAAAAAAGCAGTTATTTATTACAAATATGGCATGAAAAGAATCCTGAAAAAACATAGTTTTTCACGCTACACACAGTTAGAAACTAACACAGTTAGAAAAATGTCAGTTCAGCCAGATTTAATTGTTGTCATGGGATCAGCCAGATCAGCCAGATGAGAGAAGATTTTTTTTTGTTTTTAACAGAATCTGCATAGTTCAAATCATTTATTTCTTCATGCATATATAAATGTGTTGTACGGGTATATGTGGGTGTTGTATGACTCACTGGTGCACCCTAGAGCGTTGGAGGCACTCAGGCCGTAGTATCCTCTCTTACAGCGGTCACAGCGGGGGCCCTCCACATTCTCTTTGCAGTGACAGGAACCTGTGCTGTCATCACAGCGGCCTCCGTTCACTGTTCCCTCAGCACTGCAGACACAGCCTGCAGCAACAAAAAAAATCACCTATAAAACACACATCCTACATCATACATCATCATCATACATTTTTGTAAAGTCAGACGATGTTTCACTCACGTATGCAGGCATCAGGGCGGTCCATTCGGCTGCGGGGGTTTGGCTGGTAGCCCGGGGCACACTGGTCACACTTTGGCCCGGTGGTGTGATGCATACAGCCTTCACACACACCTCCACTCCTCCCCCTGCTGGCCTCGTACACTGCCTGGTCGAAATGACAGCTCTGGGCGTGGTTGTTGCACTCGCAGCCTGAGAAAGGACAATGGTGTTAGCATAACATCCTCCAAACAAAAAAAAAGTGTGTGGTCTCACGTTTGCAGGTATGAGTGTTTCCTTCCTCTGCAGGCCTCCATGGCAAATCATTGTAGAGATCATCACAGCGCTCACAGTTCACACCTGCTGTGTTATGCTGGCAGTCACACTGTGGATTCACCTGCAAAGAGACACACATGTAATTCTGGATAAACCAGCTCCAAAACCTGGTCTGATCTGATCTGTAATCACACCTGTATGGTATTAGACTGTGGGTTGCTGTACTCTTCCGGCAGGCACCGGTTAGCGTGTCCATGGCACATACAGGTGCCCACCACCCTCATCTCCTTCAGGGCGAAAAACCTGCTTAGAGCTCTGCCTGGCAGACGAGGCACGTCGCCCAACTCTGTCATCCTCACCCTCAGCCCCGTCAGCCCCGATACACCTGTGGATGAGACGGCTATTAGTTAGCCAGAGACGTAGAACCAAGGGTCATTGTGACACCAGAGGACACCTACCTTCAATTTTCTGGCTGTCAGGGACTGGCACAAAAGCATACTGACGCAAAGGACTGAACTCAATCTGAGGAAGAGAAATGCATTTAAATTTAAAAAAGTATATACTAAAGATGTTAGGTAATTTGACACAGTTGCTATTACAACGGGACTGTATACTTACCGTGTGATCTTGGTATGGGTTTGTGCCAGTAGGGGGAAGTGTGTAGCAGTACGTCTGTTCAAGGGTAAGAGGAGATGTTGTGGGAACACCAGGAAATTCTCTTTGACAATCTGTGGCCATGTAGAGAGCAGGCTGCCATGTCCTGCCATTGTCCAGCATCCTCTCTATGACCAGGGCATTGGGACGAGGACCCTGCAGGGAAAAGTTAATCAAATGTACAATTCCCATTTTGTGTCTTGTTCACAATTTCATGATTGAGATTTAAAAATCAAAATGCGTGGTGGAGCATGATTGTACATGATTGAGCATGATGATTGTAGACTGTGTCATACCTTGAAGCTGAGCACAAGGTTGTCAAGCTGGAAAAGGTTGTTGAGGTCCAGCTGGAGAGTAACTGGACTCAACTCTATAGCACAAAAGGAGAGCATAATTACATGTTTGCACAGTGTACGGTTATATAACACAGCACTCCATGGGCACAGAATGTTAGGAAGAAGATATTTTAATGATCATATGTTGTGTTCCCCACCTTTTCTCGACTGCCACCATCTGTCAGGACCAGAGGTGGACAGGACATCCTGGACAGTGTGGGCCAGCTGACTGTTTGGGTTCCTGGAGTCACACGGGCAGCACTTCATCCTCCTCTGTAAGGAAATCAATCAATCAATCAATCAATCAATCAATCAATCAATCAATCAATCAATCAATCAATCAATCAATCAATCAATCAATCAATCAATCAATCAATTTAAACAAATCAGAAGTCAGACTTTTACTACAATGTTGCTGTCATATTTGATGCATGTAATGGTGTCACTGTGAGTGTGTGATGGACAGATGAACCTGAGACCAACTTGGTGTCTTTGCTTCCCTGCCTTGCCAGAAAGATAAGCCATGTCACTGAGCAGGTCACACAGTGTCCACAGGGAGAATTGTTTGCAGCTGTATGTACTTGGACATTTCTGCACACTGTGCCACTGTCCAGTGTTTATTAGCTCCCTCCTCTCGATGCTGGAAACTCTGGACACGGCTGCCACTCTGCAGACCGGCCATGGCAGTTTTCCCTGTGGGGAAAAGTTCCTCCTGTGTTTCTGTGAATGTTACAACTGTGATGTTTTCCACACCATGTATGTGTCTCACCTCATGCAATCACAGTATATGACTCATACACGTCCATTTACACAGTTGCACGTGTGTGGTTCAGAGGGCTAAGGGGACATTATCTCTGAATTATCATCACCTTCTCTTTCTTCAATAATGAGGGTCGCAGACATGTCAGATAAAAGTCAGCAGATAACCTCACATCCAGCATGCTTTTCCTACACATACACCGTCCCTTCCTAAGCTGAACTGCATTAATTCCAGCTATATAATAATAATATACTAATAAATACTTGTAGTTGCCTTTTATTAAAGGCCTATTTCACCTTAAATTTCAAGTATGACTTCCCCCCCTTAATTGCAAAGTGAACCATATCTAACCTAAGCTGATAAACATTTAAACCCTCCTAAAACCTCATTTTCACCACTACTTCACCTCAGTTGCTTTTCCTACATTTTGTGGGTTAAAAGTGATTTTCTTTTCTTACTTTTCTTTTTTTTTGGCTTTTGGCACCGCAGTGTATCACCTCAAATGCCTGCACAAACACTCACTGTTTACATGCAGTCAGTGCCAGCTGTTTGCCAGTTGATCCACAGCAGGTAGGGTGTAAAGTCTACACTGGGCATTATATGATAAAATTAGATATCTAAACTTTATCAGGCTCTGTGCTGTCAGTTACATTTTAACTCATTTAAAGTGCACTACTTGCACAATAATGCACACAAATCTAACACTAATGGCCTGGAAATGTACTAATGGATACCTGGAATTGTAATAGAAGCAGAAATCTGTCTTTTGGAAACTCTGCTAACTTAAGAACATTTAAATATCAAGAGAGGGGAAAGACATACAGGCTAGAATTCACTTTTAATCTAGGTGAGACGAAAGCTTATTATATTAATGGTTAAGGGCTGTTGTCTGGCTGCATTTCCCTTAATCTCTGCAGATTCAGACATTTAAAAAAAAAAATCACTCAATTCATTGTTCCATCTATGATGGCAGGTTAACAGGCCCAAACCATGATATTACCTTTGCTATGCTTCACAGATGGGTTCTTCTGCTGAAATTCAGATGTTCTTTTCCTTCCTATTTCTTTCCTTTACGTTTCTGCTTTGCAGTATTTTAATGTTTTTATTTCATTCATGAAGTGCTGTAAATTTCTTCTTTAAAGTTGTACCTAGTACAGTAGGTACACTGTATTTAGATTTGCCAAACAAACAACAAATAACAGTATTTTGTCGTTATTACAAACAGATTAACAGTAGCAGTATGACATTTCTATAAGGTAAATCACATATTTTCCCTGTGGTGTTCATAATTGATCATATTGAATATTTAGAAGATTTGAACGCTGAGTGTTTGTATTAAAGGTAGGGTAGGAGATTTTGAAAACTCAGTGAGAGTCAGCCAGATTTCGAACGTAAACACACGCCCCTTTCTCTCTGAGCTCACCCCGAAGCCAATCACTCCTCCAATCACATGGACGTGCATCACCTGAAGACGAGCTGTGGTCTGTGTCTTCAGCCATCATGCATGTATCTCTCTGGTGCACGCAGAGCAGAAAGAGAGTGACAACCAGCCAATACTCCACGCAGGGTCGTCCCGGAGGATTGGTTGATGTTTGTAGCATTTTATAGCTTCCACAGATGTTTAATATTCTTTGTTTTAATGTGAAACTGCCTAACTAATTGGTTGCTATCGGATTGTAAAGAGAAGTTACACTAATTTAACAAAAAGTGCATCATAATGAAATCTCCTACCCTACCTTTAAAACACTATCCAGTCATATTTGAGTAATAAGTGAATTATTTGATAATTTATAATTCATTAATTTTTAAAGTAAGTTTTGCAGGTTATATTTTTGCACACAAAATTCCCTCCAAAAACATTTATGTAAAGTTAATGCTATTTAATTTAACATAAATGCTGTTCAGCTGCTGAAACGTCAATATACTACAGCACTAACATTTATATTGTACATGTTCTTATTTTGATAATAAAAGCAATCACTATTTTTATTATTATCACTATCTTTGTTTACTTCCATTCACATTACGCTCAGTGCCCCATTACTATCAACAGTTCTCTGCATACAACACTGTCACTGCTACTAGACTTCAATATTTCTGCTAGAGAAAGTCTAAAACCTGTGGCGATGAAGTGTACCCAACAAGATCTAACTAGTTTCCTCGTCTTTATCACCAACGGTATTCATCATGAATGTGTGTGTGCGTTTCCATGTGTCAGCGTGTTCAGCCCCTCCCTGTCTGGACGAGGTGTGACTCAGGTATAATAATAATTTACAAAAAAGGGAAAGGGTTGCTCAACAGGAGATGCCCAGAGTCCCTGCCCAACACAACTAATCCTCATATAAAAATTATGCAACATTGTCACAAACATAATCCTGCCTGTCTTTCACTGCTGTTTCTTTTAAAGTGGATTTTTAAAGTGTTGTCATGTTTAAGAGAATATCTTTCATAACCTGATGCTGTTTGTTAAAAAAACAAAAAAAAACCAAATAAAATAAAAAAGCTGATTGATTAGCTAAAACAGGCATGGTATGTGTGGGGGTAACTTCTGCCAATCGGATAAACTACTTCAAGAGAAAAGTAGGGGGAGTGTCATCACACTTCTATTACTGCCAGTACAATCTCATAGGACACTGATAGGTCTATCACCACATCTCATGGGAGCCCAGATCCAGATTTTACTGGAAAAAGCCTGCAATTTGCACTAACGACACAGAGTGTAGCTTCTTTGTCACTTCTGGCATTGATGTACACTATATCTAGCTTGGATACTTTCTGTTAGCATTAGCTCAAACTAGGTTAGCACTAACTAACTTTGCAACAGTAACTAAAACATGAGTACAATAAAATCTGAATAGCTGCAAAAATAGCTATAAATAACTGGAACACAAGCTAATATTAACTAGCTAAATCTAAACTAGCTAATTTAAAGCTATACTACTCAGATTATAATTTATTTCACTATATAACTATATATATATAATTATATATATTAATTGAATATAATATACATATTATATATTTTTTGTATAAACATCAGATTATGTAAGATATCTTCTTTAACATCTGAAATATCGACTGTAAAAGAAAATATTGTGCCTTTTTATTTTAATTGTTTCACCATCTAGTGGTAGCTTGTGACCTTTGTTGCCCTCCCACACTCTTTGTTGCACCATCCTTCTTATCATTACACCCTTAAACAGCTAAAATAGCGCACATCATATATCTTGTAGAAGTCTGTGTTTCAGGGAATTCTGATACACACATGATCTATTTGTCCGGCTCAAATTATTGTACCTAATTATCCATCATACAGTGATTTCACAGAATAAAAGTTGCAACACCTCAGGTTTGACTCATGTCGGATTTCAAAACCCAGTCATAGATTTTTTTGCTGAGCCAGCAGATGAGTGGATTTTCAGACACTGGTCAAAGAGTACAGTTGCAACATGATGCTCGGGCACTGAAATCAGACAGTTTCACAAATATGTCTGAAACCATAACTGGCTGCGCATCAGTCTGTTCACCATGACCTCTGCACCGCTCACACTCTGCCAGAGCAAACCCCACGTGCACCCCGGGTGGACACAGCTGTATGATCCAAGGTTTTGGAAGGCCAGTATCAATAATTAAGAGCTAGAGCTTTGTGACATCCTAACCTTGAAATTTTACCCTTGAATGCCTTCCATATGTTTTTTAGCTCAGGACTGTGCTCCTACCTGTTGGTATGGGGTGCAGAAGACTTCGGAGCCTGTCAGGCCGCATGTGGAAGAGGCTTGGAGCTGGTGACCTCTGCCCAGGAGCAGGTCCTTGCTGGGTGGGTAACATGCTCCCCCAGAGCAGTCATACTGGGATTGTGATACAGCTGCTACAGCTGCCAGGAGGAAAGAAACACAACCAGAAAAGCAACTTCACAATGTGCCACTAACTGAATCAATAACACGATGGCCTCAGCTGACAATCAATAATGATAGAAAGGATGGAAGCTTTTAAGTTTAGAGATTGGTAAACATTAAACATTGACCTGTTTGTGTCACACACATAGCGTTTATTTATTATATATTAGCTGATATTAACCTTTAAGATGAAAGCAGTATTTTAATTGCTCATAAAATCACATTTTCTGCCACATGGTCCTTTGAGGGGATACTGTTCAAAGCATTAAAAAAAGAAAAGGAAAAAAGGAGAGGATATATATTATATATATTATATATAATATTTTTATATTTTTAAATTTTTATTTTATTTTATTTTATTTTATTAATATTGGACAAAAACTACTAGGAAAATACTAATTTTTACGTGACTGCTAGTCACATAAATAGCTTCTTA
Organism: Parambassis ranga; assembly: GCF_900634625.1. Classification (NCBI taxonomy): domain Eukaryota; kingdom Metazoa; phylum Chordata; class Actinopteri; family Ambassidae; genus Parambassis; species Parambassis ranga. The sequence goes on from NC_041026.1 coordinate 29,967,588, forward strand.
GTTTATTAGATTTTAGATTTTTCTTTTTCATTGAAACAGAATATGCTTGTGATGTCATACAACTTCATGCTTAGATTTAGAGTTAAGTCATAAGCACAATAAGGTACGCAACTATAATTTTCAACACCTTTTAGTCAAGTGATTTTCAAAAGGAAAAAAAAAACCCAGGCAAATAAATCCCATCAGGATTACTAGCTTAGTATAATGTGGCATCACATAAAGGAATTAGGCATGTTGTTGTTGTAGCAGCTCAATTGAGGTCACTTCCTCCTCTCCACTGAGAAAACCTGCAGGCTGTCAACTTGTAGTGATTTAATAATGTAAACATCTGGTTTAAAAAAATTCAAACGCTGTAGTTCAAAGATTAGTGAAAAAGAAATGTAAGAAAATAATAAAGCAAAAGAGAAAATGAAAGGAAATCTTACCAGCTAGAAGTAGCAGTATTCTCATGTCGTGTTTCTTCTGCAAAGAAAAGAAAAGTTTGAATCAGAAAACACAGAAAACACAAACGGAACCAAATCCAGCTGTACACTCTTGTTCTTGATGTGAGTCTCACCTAGTTGTTGGGCAGCAAGGTTATAGTCTGTATTAAGGTATGTGCTGCTGCCTGGCTGCCACTTTATAAACACTGTCTCACCTGGACGCTGTGATACAGTGTGTGTCAGAGTCACACCCTGTACAACCACTCCCTTCACTCATGAATCAAGACACATACTCAGACATGCAGGCACATGCAGACACACAGTCAAACAGACACCAAGGAACCACAAACCTAAACAAGAACCATAGAGACAGGGGAAGTGGAGCACTTTTCATTTCAAATGAAAACTTGGTAGAAAATAATCTCATATGCTTGTAGAAGTGATACCTCAGACTCAACACCAGACGTTACAGGTAGAAAGACTTTGAAAGCAATCAAAGTGAAAAAAAAAAACATAGGATAGGATAGAAATGGTAGGTCCAATCAGATATTAAAACTCTCATTTCATGTACCTACTTTAGGTACTTTTTTGGACTGCCTTCACACAACTGGGTACTCATTGATATATTCAAATTCATCCTCAATTTAGTTTGGCAGCATAAGACAGGGGACACATTTTAGGGTAGTGTTAGCTGGTAAATCGCACTAGTGTCATTCCCTCTGAGTGCACAAATTATCAAGAACACCTATGCAAGTATCTGAAATGAGACACACACAAGTGTTAAATGATGGACAAATTCTCACCCCCAATGGTTGCCAGCTTGGCTAGATGGAGGAAGGAGAGGAACACCTTATAACTTTTTTTTTCAGTGTGACAGACACTATCAGTCTTCACAGGAGTGGACGCCCCAGCAAATTCAGCCCAAGATCAGAGAAATACACAAAAACCCAAGAGCTACATGTCAGAGGCTACAGACCTCACTGAGCATGCTCAGTGTTAATGTGACAGCACAATTAGAAGAAGACTGAACTAGTACAGTTTGTTTGAAGGGTTACCAGGAGAAAGACTCTGTCTAAAAAGCACATGGAAGCAGGACTGAGGTTCACTAAACTGCATCTGAACAAAGAACAACACTTGTGGAACAATGTCCTATGGACACATGAGACCAAAGTGGAGTTGTTTGGTCTTAATGATCACCACCATGTCTGCTGAAAACCAAACACAGCATGTCAGCAGAAACACCTCATACATACTGTCAAGCACAGTCAGGGGTGGACTGATGATTTGGGCTTGTTGACACAGGACCTGGACACCTTGCAGTCATTGTGTGGACCATGAACTCCTCTGTATACCAGAGTGTTCTAGAGACAAATGTGAGGACATCTCATTTTAGGTAAAAGTGGAGTGTCATGAGGTTATACTTCCCATATTACAATCAGATGATTTTGTATTTTACTGGTTTATTTTGTATCATGGCAGCAATCTCCAGCCTTGTAGTAAAGCCAGCCAAATCTCACTATCACTACTGCACTGTACTACTGTAAGCATTCAAAATGAGATACACTCAGATGCTTTGGTGAATGCGTCTCATCCTAATTGGTCACAGCTTGGACTCATAGCAACTAGGACACCATATCAAATGTATGAAATTATCATCATTAACAGAAGAAGCAGTTGTTGCCTTCAAAAACTTAGGTGTTGCACCAAAAACATTAACATTACTGTTGTCTGATACAAATCATTAATATGTCTGAGTTACATTAGTCATCTGGGATGATAACAAAATGTGGCAACCAGCTAGCTTAGAAGGTTAGTCGGTTAAATGCTATCATTTCCTGTGAGTTCACAAAGGGTTGTGTTAGGTTCAAAGGACCATTTATGATGAAGTATACAACAAAGAGAGAGATGGCAAATAATGACACATGTTCACAATGGTGAAATCCATTGATTGCTGTGTACTATCAGACAAATCTGTCAGAATGTGTACTCAGTACTGCACAAGTGCTTGAGATTCCTTCCTGCCTCACAGACACTGAAATTCCTCAATGTCTGAATTATTGCCCAACATGTCTTGACAATGTCTCACAATGTCATATTCTACATGTATGTCCAGATGCTTAATGCAGGGGTATTGATATGCAACGGTTTTATGGCAAATTCCTAGTAATGTGAACCCCCTTCACTTACATGGCAATAAACACGATTCTGATTCTGATTCTGATGAGTTATTTCAATTAAATATTACATAAAACTATTTTGTGTGTTTTTTTCCGACTGGGAAACAACGATGACAGGTAACACAGAGACAAAGTCATTACCTAGACATTATAAGTGCCCTGTGGGTGCTGTTTCAGCTTTGACAGGCGGCGTGCTGATCGTCACCTGTGTGAAAAGAAATGTTAGCCCAGGGGCTAGCTGAACACACTCCTGAACTTTTTGTTTTTTTCATTCTCTGCAGACACACTGAGTAACACTGGGTGTGTCGTTTGACTCAACACACACACAAACACACACACACACACACACACTTTTGCATGGTTAACCCTCACCTACTGGTAAACTTAACCATGAAATATTTAACCTTTAAACCTTTGAAAAGTGAATAAAAATGTCAAAATATCTTCAGTCTGAGGGCTGCTGAACTCAAGCTGGATCTCGTTAAGATACGACTATACGACTACAAGTACACACACACACACACACGATAATACAGCTTTAGGCATGTATTGTTATGCCCTCAGTCGCTCTAGACTGCACAGCAGCAGTGATGTTTTCGTACTGTTTTACTGGTAGGTATTGATGTCATAAAGTTGTACACATCACAGAGCTCAGGAGCACCAGAGACAAAGCTGACCAAACTCACTTAATAACCGTTAAGTAAACTGTAGTGTCAACTCAACATGTTTATTACATAAATATTTCTGTGAAGTGAAATGTTAGTGATTATTACTACAGCCTGACTGATGCATTGTCTGCTGAGGCTATTGGCCAGTAAACATGTCAGCTGATATGCACTAAAAAGGTTTTTATTTACAAAACAGAATGCAGGAAAAAATGCTTGGAGTAATTTAGATATTATCTTACTGTGATGATGATGTAAACATTACTGCCAGCATGTCTACAGTCTATGCATTAGCTAAGCATATAACTTGAGTTCCAAGGAAGGGTAGGTGGTGAATCAGCAACAGGGTAACCAAGGCTCATTGATGCACATAGGGAATGAAGGCTGGCCCCCTGTTGTCTGATCCAACAGACCAGCTACTGCACCCCAAACCTAAAAAAACCTAAATGCTGGTTCTGATAGAAAGGGGTCAGCACACAAAGTGCTTCAGAGTTTGTTGTTTAGCTGCAGACCAGTCATGGTGTTCATGTTGATGTTGCTGAAAACTCCTACAATGGACACATCAGAACTGGACCACAGAGCAATGGTTGAAGGTGGCCTTGGTTGGATAAATCATGTTTTCTCTGGCAACATGTGGATGGCTGTGTGTGTCTCTGTGTGTGTGCCTTAATTGGAAACACATGACACTTTGACTCACTATGGGAAGAAGACAAGGCAGGGGTTGCAGTATGATGCTTTGGTCACACTTTGGATCCTGTCATTCACGTGGATGTTGACACAAAGTACCTTGCTAAAGATTGTTGCAGGCCATGTCCGCCCACTGTCCACTCTCCTTGGAAACAGGATTCCCTGATGGGAGGGGTCTCTTTTAGCAGGATAATTCCCTCTGCCACGAAGGAACAATAGTTCAGGAATGGTTTGAGAAATATAACAGCACCTCCAAATTCCCCAGATCCCAATTCAAAATGGAGTGTCTGTGGGTTGTGCTTGTCAAACAAGTCCAATCCATGGTGGCCCCACCACACTGTTTCCACGTCTTAAAGGATCTGCTGCTGAAATTTTGGTTCAGATACCACAGCACATCTGCAAAGCTGGATGTCATGAGCTTCTGTTTTAAAAGTCCAACCAGGTTCAAGCCGTGTATCAGAGAGTGTGTGTGGAAGGGTCGTTTTTACCATGACCCATGTAGGCCTGTCGCGATAAGCAATAAATCAATTAATTGCACGAAATGGGCTCGATAAGTTTTTCGGCCGCGATAAATTACATTTGCATGCTGGTTTGTTTTCCTCTCTCCCTCTCTCTCTCTCCCTCTCGCTGCCAAAGAGGCTGGATGACAGAAGGCGTCACTCGTCGCGTATAGGTGTGCAAAGTCCGGCCGTCGGACTTTATATGGCCCGCGGCTTCTGTCTTAAAATGTGTCAAATCAACAGGTAGTTCTTATTTTTTAACTCATTGTGTAACGTTTACGGGATGTTCTGAGCAGACCACGGTCAGCTCGCTGTCTGCGTCGCCACGGTGCGTCACAGCGCTGCAGGGCTTGGACGTTACAGCAACACAGAGAGCTGTGAAGCTGCTCAACACCGGTTCAACACTTTGCCACAATTCACCACGACACTAAACCTGCTCATGTATAGAACCTGCTCTCAGAGAGAGTCCGCGTTGTACGAGTGAAGTTCTCTGCCTTCTCACTGGCGGCACTCGCTGCAGCGCCACCCATTAGTTCTCTTGTCCAGTCCTCTTGTGCCATCTCTGCTGTCAGTTTCTATGTGTTTCTGTCTACATGGTGGCGTTTGTAAAATTCACTGCAGCTGTCTGCGCACCAGCAGGTAGAGGATGTGTGTTGTTCGGCTCTGTTGCTCATGACGTGCTAGTTGGTTTGACTTAACTCCATTGACTATGCTCAGATAAGCCATGGTAATAGGCCTACCAATACACATAATAATATTAATAATATTAATATCAACATTAATATAACAATAAATATAATAGTAATAATAATAATATTGATGATTGGGGACCTTTCCAGTGTGAAATGTTCTTTAGAAATTAAAGTTTATTGATCTTTGAAAGGTGCATTATATGTCGTTATCATTATATTAGTTGAACGTGGTCTCAAAACGACAACATTATCGCTTATCGCAATAATTTCTCTTGGCAATGAATCGCCTAGCAAAATTTGTTATCGTGACAGGCCTAGACTCATGGCACCATTATATGGCTTACTTTATGCATGCATGTCTCTATTCTGTTCAGAAAGCCTCTTACTGTGTACAAACCAGAAACCTGTTGTGGAACACCACTCTGCTGCTCACGTGTATCAGTCAGCCAAGGTCTCATAGGTGAACTTGGGCTCAAAGCAGATTATAAAGCAGACCTACAAATGTTTTTCCACCACTTTTTGACCTACTTTCACTGCCTTACAGATTCCTTTTGAATAATGAGGTCAACATTTATTTCTTATTATTGACATTTTAATAGAAAACAGAAGTTTTAAGTGTGAGATATATTTTAACAATGTCAATTTTCCTAACTTGCTTTATCTTGTAGGGCTGCCCAGCTCTCAATGAGTGAGAGTTGGTGCGCGCGCCCTGGACAGGTTGCCAGTCTATCACAGGACCACATGGAGACAAAGAACCAAAGGGTGCTGTCCTGCTATCTTTAGTACCTGTGCTCATCCATTAATCAGTGTTGAACAGCTATGAAGTAGGCTGTGGAAATAGCAAGTTAGAAAGCTAGTGGGTGGCTGGATCTTGTAGAGAAGAGACTGGGGAGATGAACAAGGAGCCACACTGTCGCAGCCATGCTTTCATGATGGGAGCTGGATCTGGATGTTAGCAGGCTAGAGGTCATCTGTCTGACTTCTAGCAGTCTGGGGAGATTGGCTGGTGGTTTTCAGGCTGATAGCAGGCCAGGGCTGCTGATTGTGACACCTCCACATTGGCATGATTTTTCAGTGCATTTGGAACAAACAGCCACAATTTACATACTGTATATTAAGCAAATTTGTCACCATTTTGAACAGACGTATCTATCAGTATTGCTTTCAAACCTGCTGCATGATGTGTCTAATGTAATAGCAGACATTATAGCACACTGCTGTTGTTCATTTGGTAACAGATTCACAGTGTTAGTGTGGTCATGTGTAGTATTGTTGTTAGCTGCAACTGTAAAAATCAAAAATGTATTAGATAGTCATCCTCCATTGTCACTGTCTTGGCATGTGATGTGCACAGACACTGATGTTTCTGCTTCTACGTGACAGTAGTAAGTTTAATGTCTTGTTATGCCTGCTGCTGTGTGTGTTGGCAGAGAGAATTAGGTCAAAGTGTTTTGGTGGCAGCACTTCCTGGTCTGCGTTAGTCACCATCATGAGAACGTGTGGTACATGTGGTTGTGTATGTACTAGCCTGTCCAGCTTCTCTCTGACCATAGTTCACAGCATAAGTGTCAGTGTAGCAGCATTAAAGCTGCAGGGTACCAGGATTTACATAACCTTTCCCCTGATTTGGGGACTGTTGATGTGGAAGAGTCACATCAGCAGATGGGAATAACCCTGATCACCTGTGTGGATTTTAGACCCTCTGCCCAGATTTTATTAACCTGGCCAAGAATCTCTGGATAAGATAAGAACCTGTTGTGGCTGAATGTTTATTTTGATTAAATGCAGCTGTGTTAATGAAGTGTAATATTGTTCTTCATTTCGCTTTCTCTCCCTATTTATTTTAATTGATAAAGGATATCAGTCTACATGAAGATATTGGACAGAATTTCCTATGACTGTGTGAATTTTATTTTTACATTTTAGTATTATTTTTATGATTTTAATTATTATTTTTTTTCTCAATTTGTTTTATTTTAAATATTAAATAAAAAGATCCCAAACATGCACTACACACACAAAATAATAATAACAATGTGACTAGGTGTGTGATGAATGTGACTCAAAGTGCAATAGTCTGAAGCAGCCTAAGAAGGAACATTAGCCACAGTGTAGACTGTGTCATAAGCCTACACACAAGTGGGTCAAAGGTTCTAGCCCAGAGCCTGCTTTGACTTTATGAATATTCAGCTGCTGTCACTGTGTGGGTGGAGGCAGCAGGGGCTATAAATGACCACACAGTGTCCACACACAACTGCCACAGCGTGGAGCTTCTGAGTGAGGTGAACCTGTGATCAGAATAAAAAGATTTCACAGTAAGTCTTTTAAGGAATCAGTGTTTTTTAATCTGTTTTTTTTTAGAATACAATACTACAATATCCGAGCTGTGTAGTTAGAATGTATACAGTGTGGATCTTGTGTGGATTTACATTTTTGTAGGTGCTACCCATAAATGATGTCTGACATTTCAAACCACTTTTTTTCCAGGTTTACACACAGCTGCTAGAAATGGAGAGCTTACAGGAATTCATCCCATTTGCCAAGGAAATGCTGAGTCAGAAACCCAACAGGGGCTTGCTGAAGGTCTACCTGGTGGGCTCTGTGCTGGCCGTGCTGGGGACAGTCATCGGCTTGGTCGACACAGTGTGTCACCCCTTCTCTTGCGGCGAGCCACTAGATGCAGAAATTATTCTCATGATGGCCCGGGAGCAGAGGACTTTGGAGGCTGGGGTACAGTTCCAAGGAGAAAAGGAGGAGGAGGAGGAGGAAGAGGAGGATGAAGAGGAGACACAGACACATGAAAGTGGGGCTACAATGCAGAATTTGACCCGTTTGAAGACACAAAGATTGAGCCAGCGAAACATGGCCAACCGGCTACATGCTTCCTAAGAGGGCTCCAAGTCATTGAGGTACTTATTAGGGGACTGCTCCTGCCACACCACTGAGGTGTGCAACACGCACACAGCCTGAAGCTTTAAAGAAGGACCAATGAGGAGTCCTTGTTGCCATTCTGTGCTGCCTAAAGATTGTCTTCATGTCCTGCTATGGAAGAATTGAGACTTTGTGATGTGAATGATACAGTATCAGGTACAGGCAGGTTTCTGAGATGATGGGTACATGAAGACAGCACAGTCAGTCTGGCTGCTGTGTAGCACCATCTGTTGTCACATGGACGTATCTGACATGCCACTCCACCCACTTACTGTGTTAAAAGAGAGCACAGTTTGTTGTAAATTTTATGCTATGTGCACTTAATGTAAATAAATGTTTTCACATTAATAAAGCTTGTTTTGTTTACTAAACCCAGTTTCTTCCCTCATTCATAAAGCCTCACACAGCTAAAACACAGTGTAAAGTCTCCTGTCCTGTATGATTTAAATAGACAATGATCATACATATTTTGTATGGCAAATTGTGTCCACATGCACAGACAATGGCCATGACCCGGTGGTTAGTATTGTAAAGAATTGGAAGTCTGCTGTATTCATTCAGGGAAATTTAATATGATTTTGTATTTGTTTTAATTATAAACCTGAAAACAAACCCCTTCTTCCTATGCTATCCTAGGTCTCAAGCAAGGGTTAAAAGGTAAGATTTTCAAAATAAAACTCCAGAATTACAGGACATTAATAAGAGGCTTCATATGTGTTGTAGGAGTTGGAGAGTCTACACCTGAACACATCACTGGTCTCTGGATACAAAGAAATGGTTGTTTCTTTCTGTATTTCAATCTTGATTTCTTTTTGTTGTAAAAAGAAAATCAAATAAGCCCTTGTTTAATGTTAAATGAGTTAATAATTTTGTCAGTCATGCACATTTAGTTTCACAAATTGTGACTAGCCTAACCACTAGCTGACGGTCCTGTGATCTGCAGCTCGTGAAGCCTACAGTCCGTTGAGGTTTACATTAAAAACATTCAACATTTAACATTAACAACAGTGTGACACCTGTATTTTCTGTTAAACAAATTATTTAAATTCAACAAATACTTTTAACACACACCTAAACCTTTTGCTGACATCACTTTCAAAATTATGTGGTTTCTCTAAAATGATCGCACATCCTGTTGTCAGGGCAACAGAGCATCCTTTCCATGCAGCTGTTTGAATGTGGTGCTGGTGCATAAAAGTGTTCATACCTGGTTTAACAACACCATCTGGTGGAAAATGTTAATGTTGTGATCACCTAAGTGAGTGGGAGCAGTGTATGTGTGAGTATATGTGTGTGTGTGTGTGTCCCTCACTTACAAGAGGAGTAACAAAATAAACCTGAGATATTGTGGATTATTTTTCCATTACTTCCCCTGTTTGTTTGCTCATGGTTGAAATGGACATTAGAAGCTTATTTAGTTTTCTTCATAAACATATTTCTCAGCTTTGCTGACTGTTTTTGTCTCACAGGTCTCCTTCTGGAAATAATTTGGAGAGGAAAGTAATTGACCTGGACTTCATTACAAAGTTAAAAAAGGGAGCAACTCATTGAAGATAACACTGAGGTGATAAAGTAACCGATGATAAAAAGTGTTTTTAATAAAAATGCTTTATAAATGTCATTATCAGGTAAATGCTTAAACTTAAAAAGTGCTTCGCCATCTAGTGGTGAAGAGGAGAAATTGGCCAATTCCACAGACGCACCTGAACACAATGCATTGATGATCAGGACACATGGCAGACTGCTGGAGCTGGATCCAACAGGTGGCTTTTTCCTAATTGCATTTCAATCAGACCACATAAAGACCTTAGTATTGCAATTAGAAATGCTAAAACCACAGAAGAAGTCTATGAAATTCATATTTCATAAGCCTAACATTATTCATCCAGATTTTGAGTTTTTAATTTTGGAAATAGACATTATTGTTAAAGTTTGTGGTGGTTGTTTTTTAATCAAAGGATACGTATTTCAAGGTCTGAACAACAGAAATAATTTTAAATATCATATAGTTTTAAATATTTTTGCAAAATGGCCACTAGGGGTTTCCCTGACTGCAGAAAACCTTTCACAGCAAGCAGATGCACAAACAGGGAGCAAATGACCTAGATGGAACACCACTGTTGTTATTATGGACATAATAATTGGACTGTACACTCAAGACAAATAAAGACGAGGCACTCCTGAATCAAATGGGTTCAGACTGCAACGGTTTAGGTCTAAAAGTGAAAGCAAGCGTTTCGCCAATTCCCCAAGTGGCTTCTTTAGTTCTGCTGTGCAGTTTTTTTTCCTGGAAAAGCCCAGAATATTGTTAAATAACTGAATAAGCATTGTGTCTTAACCTGTAGGAAGATGATGTCATTTCTACTGTTGTATTTCTGGGAGCTGCAGTTGAGTACCAGGTTTAGCACTATTAACCCATCCCTGCCCTGTGTGTTAACCTGAGATACCCAGCAGGACACATTCAAGTGTTGACTGTTTGACCTGAGCCCTGCTGTTTTGCTGGCTGGCTGCAGGGTTTATAGGGTCAGAGGATATCTCAGCTGAATCACTAACACACACGCCAGCATGGCTTGCTGAGATAGCGCTTCAACAATAGGACAATGCTGCCTGACATGTGAACACGTATGAGTGGGAAGCCAATATAACGCTGAATCAACATGATGCTTTAAAAAAAGTTTGACTGATGGTCTGTGTCAGGACTTAAATCTGCTGAATGTGAGTCTCCTTAACAAAAAATAGCAGTGAGGTGTCAGTCTGGGAACATTTTTATTGGGTGAAGCACCTTAAGGATTGATTTTGGGCCCACTGCTTTTGAAATCTGTTCATTTTACCCTCTTGCACACAACACCAGCTTTTATTTTGTGTTCTCTCAGCTGTTAAGACATTTACATTTTAATGTACCTTTTAATGAGAATAAGCTTTAGTTCTATTGCATCATTTGATTGTTCTTTACTATATGGATATTTTCTGGTCCCCTCACATGTAATTGCTTTTTACTAATTTTTACATACACGTATTTAATGTTAAAAACCTTAAGAAAGAATCCAACTCTGCATGCCATCAATGATTAACTATTGGCCCTGAAGTCTGCTTTGGAGTTTCAGTCACTGAAGCCACAGTTAACTGGTTCTGCAATGGTCAATCAATGGTACATTAGCAGACAATTGTAAAGTTAAAAAAAAATGTAAATAAACAAAAGAGGAAAACAGTGTCATGTTACAAACAATGACTAAAATTCTCTCCTTACTTGAACTACAGCTTTCTTCCCTTGTTCCCTAGTTTAGCCTAGATTTAATGGCATTTTCAAACATGGTGCATTCAAGTGCCATTGGATGCTTAAAGTCCATTCATTGTGTCTGGTTTAATACTTTTTTTCTCTTTTTGTCCTTAGCCAAGACACTTGACCCTAGGTTGTACTCAAAGCAAATACTCCCGGTGGTGAGTGTACAATTTCAGTAGGTAGAAAAACATTATATACACTGCTAAAAAATAGGGAATAAGGGAACACTAAATTAACACATGCTAGATCTCAATGAATGAAATTTTCCAGTTGAAAATCTTAATTCATTACATAGCGGAATATGTTGAGAACAAAATAACATAAAAATGATCAATGTATTATTATTATGTATTATTAATTATTACTTATTAATTATTATTAATCCCAGTAACCCACAGAGGTCTGAATTTGGAACCCTATTCAAAATAAAAGTGGAAAATCACATTACAGGCTGATCCAACTTGAGTGGAAATTCCTCAAGACAAGTCAAAATGAGGCTCAGTAGTGTGTATGACCTCCCTACTATTGATGACTAGTGAAGTGGCATTTGCAATGGGTCATGAAGATAATAGCTTCCATCCGCGCATCCACCTGCCTCTGTGACAATTTGGCAGTTTGTACGTACATGTACATCAGCCATGATGGCTGGGGGATGTTTAAAGACAATGTCAAATATGAAAAATTGGGTCAAACCAAAGTAGGAAAATCCCAAAATATCCAAAATCATAGTTGGTCAATGACAAATACCTCAGACAAACAACATCTAAGTTAAGTCTTTCCAGATTGATGTGCAGCAACAGTTGCTTCTCTAACACCATTGTTTATGTCTTTCTCTCTTGTCATTGTGTTAACACACAACTGAATGTTCCAGAGCAACAAACTGTCAAACCGCTCAAAGCTTAAAGTCCATTCATTGTGTCTGGATACTTTTTTCCAATTAATTGATCTATTAAATAAACAGTATATCACAGTTTATAAATTACTGACAGATTAAAGTCAATTCATCTATTTTTTTTAATATTTATTATTTTAATTTAATTTTTAAAAGATATTTTTTATATGTGTGTATATGCACAAAATAAACAATATTAAACCCTAATCTTTAGCTGATTAGGACTAGGGTCTGGGGGACTAGGGTCTGTTAGATTAGAAGTTTTTACTTTACTTTTAAATTTACTTTACTTTTAAACATTTAAATATACCTTGATTAAACTTTAGTAAACAACACACTGTATGTAAACTCTCTTCAAATGGTTAAAAATCATGTTCTGACATTAATGCCTCTACAGAAATGTCACCATGTGTCAACACATTTGACAAAATTATAAACCCCACAAGTTGCCCAACTTTCCAATTTAAGTAGAGGTCAGAAGGTCAATTACAGATAGTCAAATAAAAGTGACAAAAGAGTTGGGAAAGATCTTTTGCAGCCTTTCATAGAATCTGGGATTTGACTTGAAAGGTTGCCAGTGGATACCAGAAGCAACACACACAGTGTGAACTGCTGACTGTTTGCCAAGCCCTCTCCGGTGTCAACCGGTTGGCCTCTGAGTCAAATAGAGAACAACACAAGCTGCTCAGTGCTACAGAGCAGGATGTGGTCACATCCTGGTTTGAACTTTTACAGTTTTTTCTGATTGCTTAAACACTAACAATGATTCTTATAGCACAATTTCTAAAACTATTAATAGTTATAGCAAAATCACTCACTGAGTTTGCAAAACTAAAAGCAAAAAAAACTGCTTTACACTCAATTTGCACTTTTGTAACACACAATTTGCAATTGTATAAATATAATAAACTTCACAGCACTCTTTTTGCTGAACTGTAAACACAACTCACTGCTTTACACACAACTTCCAAATGATCAACACACTCCTAGTAAAACTACACACATTTATGGCTGGTATTTACACTATTTTGCCAACTGTCTGGCTACACTGTCACATGTGAGAACTGTTTTACATCATTAGTTCACTTTGCAATCAGCATGAGCACTGTAAATAAGCCACAGGTAAGCTTCAGTGTGGAGAACAATGGAGGGAGAAGAAGACTGAGAAGAGAGAGAATTAGAGGAGGATGAGGACATGAGGAAGCAGGAGGAAGAGGACGAGGAGGTGAAGAGGAAGGAGGAAGGGTAAGAAGAAATAGAATTACTGATGTCATCGGAGCTACAATAGTGGATCATGTGATCAACCATGGAATGACCCTGAGGGAAGCTGGACAACGGGTTCAGCCTGAGCCGCTACACTGTAGCAAGCATCATAAGGACATATTGATGAGAATGGGTTAGTACAGTTCCCTCACACTAAGTTTTGTAGGTGTACCATACTCTAATGAGAAAAACAACAATACTGTACATGTAAAACTGAAACTGTTACTCCACAGAATTACTAGACATCCAGCATCTGGAAGGAGGCATGCGAGGATATGGACCAGGCATCATGTCAGGCCTGGATACAGCACTCCAGGAGACATGTTCCCCGGTGCCTTGGACTAGAAGACATTGCATGAGACGATGAAATTCTGTGGCCGGACCCAGAGAGACAATGAGACTGATTTTCTCTCTCTCTCTCTCTCTTTCATTGAAATTGTATGTTTTCTTGTGTTTGTTTTGATGTGTGTGAATAAACATTCATACTTGAAATTTGAATCCCTGTGTGTTTATAGAACTATTTATGACAAAAGTTTGACCTCACATGGACAGACCTTGTGCACAGAGAAAGCAAAAGCCAGATGTGTTTTCAGTTAATACCATCAGTGTGTAGTTGGCACATTGTGGCACATTTGGTGTAAGGTTGTTTTATTTGTGTGTAGAGTTTTGCACAAATAGCCAATAGTTACAAAAATGTGCTTAAGCAATCAGAAAAAACTGTAAACGGAATCATCAAGTTCAATATGAGAACTGTCCTGTTGGCAGTAGCATCTAGGACTGCTGACCTTCTCCACAAAGTAACACATGTGCAAGTCTCAGTGTGTGACTAGATGTATACTTTGTGTGTGTTGTCTGAAGTGTGTATTACTGTACAGTCTCAGCAGAAAGCAAGGCAGATAAAGAAGTCTGCATACCTAAGTGTACTCCAGCCTGGCAACCTGAGGGTCAGAAACACACTATTTGTTTAGGCATATGGCCTTATGCCTTACCCAGGACACAAGTCAAAATGCTTAAAAAGACGGAGCGCAGGGGGCTCTGTGTGATGTGGTTACACAACACACAGTATGGCAGAATGAGGAAAGGTTATGGAGCTACTCCATCTAGAGGACGCCACAAAGAAAGTTTGCATGGTGGACACATGAACCCCTCACATGGAGCATCAATCTGAGAAAAACCTTAGAGAACAGGGGGTTTTGCAATCTTTACTGTACATGACGCCATGTGAGAGGCCTGAGGACATCAATCCCATACTTAACACCTCGTCAGGTTAAAAAAAGGCATTCAGAAGTGAGTCTAGTGTTAGGCTTAAGCAGATGATCCCCATTCCGGAAGAGGCATTGTCTTTGTATAAGAGGGAGAGCAAACTCTCTGTCACCTGATTTTCATCCTCAGGTTAGAAAGTCCTCCCCAAGATGAGAAGCGGTAGTTACATCACTGCTGCAGGTCCAGAATGCTGGATGCTGCACCCAAGGCAACCGGACACTCAAGATTTATTCTGATCTGGACCAAAGTCACCAAAAAGTCACTGTGGTGGGTCTCATCTCCGGTGGAGATGAAACACAATACAGGAATGAGGTGCACCTTCTGGCCGGGTGGTGCAGAGACCACAGCCTCTCCCTGAATGTGGAGAAGACAAAGGAGATGGTTGTGGACTACAGGAGAGCACAGAGTCAGCACACCCCTCTGACCATCGACGGTGCTGCTGTGCAGCAGGTGAGCAGCACCATGTTCCTGGGTGTGCACATCACTGAGGACCTCTCCTGGACTAACAACACTGCATCCCTGACCAAGAAGGCACAGCAGCACCTCTACTTCCTCCGCAAGCTCAAAAGAGCCAGAGCCCCTCCCTCCATTCTGTGCACCTTCTACAGAGGGGCTGTTGAGAGCATCCTGTCCAGCTGCATCACTGTGTGGTACGGAGCCTGCACCGCCACCTGCAGGAAGACGCTTCATCGCATAGTGAGAGCAGCTGAGAGGATCACCGGCGTCCCTCTCCCCTCTCCACATCACAGGAGACCCCACCCACCCTTCACACCGCTTCTTCAGTCTGCTGCCATCAGGAAAGAGACTGCGCAGCCTCCGGGCCAGGACCAGCAGACTGAGGGACAGCTTCATCCACCAGGCTGTCAGGAGGCAGAACTCTCTCCCTGCTGTGCCCCACTTTCTCCCCCTTCCCTGACACCACCCCCCACCCCACCCCACCCCCTACCCCTACCACCATCCCCCCCACCCCTACCACCACCCCACCACCCAAGATAGGAACTCTTTGTACCAGCCACTTTACCAAAGGAACTCTGTGCACCAGCCACTTTACCCTGTGCATTCTCTTGCACCTTAGTCATGTCATACCAGTCTCATATAAGCTGCTATAACTTAAACTATTCCTGGACTGTTTACATTATGCCAACTGCACTGACTTGCACCATTACATCTTTTGCACTCTCATACCAGTCTCAATAAGCTGTTATAAGTTAAACCATTCCTGTTTATATTATGCCAACTGCACTGTCTTGCACTATACATCTTTTGCACTCTTACTGCTTTGTGCCTTCATTATGTGCCTTGTATTTTGTGTGTGCCTCATTGTAGGTACATTTTTTTACACTTTATATTTATCTTTAGTTTTTAGTTACATGTTATATGTTGCGGAGTGAAGAGTAACGCAATTTCGATTCTCTGTATGTCCAGCACATATAGCAGATTTGACAATAAAGCTGACTTTGACTTTGACTTTTGACAAAAAAACTTCACTTCACTATTAGCACAACATGTCTTCCTGTCTGTGACTCCTGAAAGCCCCTATAACGTCTCTGACAGGAGGTAGGAGGGCTCACATTTGAGTGTCACATTTAAATTTAATGTGGTGGTGTACATAGGGCAAAGCAAAAAAAAAAAAGATCACTGTTGCAGTATTTATGAACCTAATTGTATGTGACATGGTTAGCATGGTTAGCAGCCTTGGGTTAGCCTTTTTAAATATCAGGCTTAAACAAAAGAAAGAAAAGAGAAAGAAAGAAAAGGGGTAAATGATTGTATTTAACACAATTTAAATTACTCAAAGCACTTTACATTAATCACACACATTCACACTACTAGTGCAACTACTTGGAGCACTTGGCGTTAAGTATGTTGATGAAGATTCTCAGTCATCCAGGTCATCATACGTAGAGAAGATTGAAGCAAGGCGTCTGGACTTGTAGAGTTTTCTAGAAGACGTTTCGCTGCTCATCCAAGCAGCTTCATCAGTTCTAACTGTTTGGTGGGGAAACATGGTTTATATGTGGTTACAGACCTCAGTGGGTGGGTCTGGGTAAAACTTAAAAAAACTTACAAACAATAGCACTAAATGTTTCCATACTTACCTGTGATGTTCTGGCTGACTGGGCCAGGTGTGTCTAACGACTGGCTAACGACTATGAAACTGCCGGAGGGGGACTGGTTGACAGCCCTTTGTTCTTACTGTGAGTATGTGCAAACTTCCTGGGAATGGATGGAATCACTGCATTGTATGTGGTAGAAAGATGATGTCTGAGGCCACCACCTCTGTTAAGGGAAGGTTTTTCCAGCTTAACATAGATGGCTTCCTTGACTCCTCTTTCATACCACCTTTCCTCCCTGTCCCTTGGCGTTAAGTATTTTGCAAAAGGACACCTTGTGGTCTACACAACATGCAGGAGGAAGCAGGTCTGATTCTGATGAACATTTTTGGTTTGTATGAGCTTTACTGTCATATTTACAACGTATTTACAGTGGTGGAACAAAGGCATGCATTGTCAACAGCCTGGCAAAGTGTATGAATAATGCAACAATTATTCATTTTATGTGTTGCTACATACTTTTAGCATCACACTTTAGTTTTCACCGATTGGCAATGACACACTGTTGTGACAAACAATGACCTTCACCTCACCTGAGTTAATGCAGGTGAGAGAAAGCATAAAAAAAACATGTCAATAGTCTAAAATGCATAGTTACTGCACACAGAGTGTCATTAGAACTCACATGTTGCCATACACTATGGCATGACATGATGATGCAACCAAACGGTTTTAAATAATTCATGCTTCATGCTTAAAAATTTCATTTTAATTTTTCAGGCAGAGTTTTTGCCGTCTGCCATCCATAGTTGGTTTTTAAAGAAACGACAGTAGACTGGGAGAAGAGTGGAAAGAGTGAAGGAATTTCTCCAGTGGAGAACAGCTGCTGTCACCATAGGGGGGGGGGGGTACTTTCACTGCATGACCAATTTGTTACTTCGAAGACAAAGTAAAAATCAAGTACATGACTAATAACTGGACACACTAGCAACCTACTACTGATCATTCTCAAACAGAGTTCATACTTTCATACAATCTATAGTCACACTGTACCCTGCTTTACCTTCTCACAACACAAACATCATCACATTTAATGCACGCAAACCACAGTGTATGTGTGACACTGCTCATAATCTGCATCAGTCCAACCTTTACTGGCCACAGCTTAGCTTCATGACACACACGTCTGTACAGTCCTCCCGCATTACACAGCTGCCATGGTAACATTCTCCTCAGCGCTGTTGGCAGTGGCCGATGCTCCCGTCAGCACCCCATTCACCGGTGTGTGTGGGGCAACTTTTGCCAGCCGGTGTTCCTTGCTGTTGGTGCAGCTGCGGGCGCAGAACTGGCAGGAGGCGCAGGCTGAGTTGCAGCAGGGCAAGAAGCGACAGATGCTGATGTGCCACAAAAACCAGCCGGGAGACCAGCAGCACCAGCAGAGCACCACGCCGCCCACCACACCCAGGATGATGTAGAGGACCAACAGGGACAAAGAGGCAGGAGAGTCTGCAGGTTGTAGAATTAGAATTTATATTCAAGTCATACAGTGCATAGCTTGTGATCATTTGTTGTAAATTTGGTTCTTATTATTTGTTTTAACTGGAAGTTATTAACCTGAAATCTTGGGCTTGCACAGAATTAAAGACTGCTGGGGCTTGCCACTTGGCCCACAGACTGAAGTTAAAGAACAGGTGACACAATAAAAAAAAAAAAAAAAGCACGCATACATGGAAAATATGTCATGTTATGGTGATAATTTTATCATGATTATCCTTATCTTGACTAACCCTTAGCTATCATCTAAGGCACATATGTCAAAGTCAAGGCCCGCGGGCCGAATCCGGCCCGTGAATGAATTATCTATGGCCCCCGGGATGATATTTGATTAGTATTAGAACCGGCCCACAGGCCGTAGCCACCCGCTGGTGTTTTTTACATTTCCCACAATGCAACGGTAACCCACGAACTCACTACAGCGCAGCAAGTGGACTTCGGCTTCATCATTCATTAGCAGTCAGAGCAGATGTCAACTTTCAGCTACCTCCTCCCCAAAAAATGGCTAAACGGAAGGTGGATGCTGAGAACAGGGGGTTTCAAGCTCGGTGGGAGGCAGAGTACATGTTCACTGAGGTAAATGGCAAACCTGTGTGTCTTCTGTGTGGAGAAAGTTTGGCTGTAATGAAAGAATACAATTTAGGAAGGCACCATGAAACGTCTAAGAAACACACAGACAAAGACAAGAATATGGACACAGAACAAAGGCTACAGAATGTACAGGACATGTGATTTTTCTTTGAAGGCAGTTTGTTCTTGTCTGTGTGCCTGCTGAAAAATGTTTTCCCGATTATTCATTTAATCATTAAATAATACACTGTGTTAGGTCTTGGTTCAATAGGCTACGTGCAATCATTTCAATATGTTTTATTAAACATTGAATCAGTCCGGCCCTCGGCTTATAGCCAATTGACATCCCTGATCTAAGGCTTAGATGATAGCTAAGGGTTAGTCAAAACTGCTCTAGCTGTGGCTTTAGCAGCTTCCAATTTGTGTTTAACTTCACCTTTCTACTTTTCAGAACAGATACAATAACATACAAAACATCAGCTTAAAAGGTAACTACATAAAATAAGTAAGTACAACTGGTTAACCTGCCTAGCATTGCCTTGAGTCAGTCTGACCGGATTGTACAGTATACAATGATGGGTCCTATAGGGACAAAGCAGAGGGTGGAAGCAAAACCATAAAAAAACACCATAGTCTTGCTGGGACACAAACAGGCATGTACATGATTACATGAATTTGAGGTCTAGTGTGACCTTTGTGTGCAGTGTTGAGCCAATTAGGACAGGACTGTGTCATCACCTTACATGTAAAATACAGCTGTTGACATTTAATGAAAAGAGCAGTGGCTTCATACTGAAGTATGAACCTGTAGCATTCCCTTCTGTTGAACAGTATCAGAATCATCAATAACAAATCGAATAAGCTTGGAATCTATCATAGAATCACCATAGACATACACACAATGAGTGTGGTCAGATCCAAGCCATACATAACTACTTCTTCAAGCACACTGATTGGTCAGTTTGACACAGATAGAGCACTAAACAGTAATTACAGTACAACAAATAAACCATACATACATATATGCATGGAGACCACCAACTGTTAAAACCTGAAAATTCCTTGTAAGCACACCGGAGTGCTTTGTGATGCATCCAAGCTCATAAAACAGCTGGTAATTTGCACAGCAGGCGAATGTGAGCCCCCTTTCATCGACTCCACAGTCACAACAGCAGAATAGCTATTTTCTTAGGCCTGACTTGGCTGGGTCTTAAAAGTAATCAGAAGCTGTCAGGCTGACCCAGACAGTCTCTGTTTGCACCACTGACAGTGGAATAGAGACGGATCACTCAAAAGGCCGCTCTACGCCGTGAGAATCCATCACCATTTATTGGTTTACGAGTCTTTTGGCGAAATTAACAGCTCAATGGTGACCACCATTAGTTCTATGTCCCGTCATCAGGCCTCTTTGCATCCAAATGGGCACAAGCATAAAACAGTCAGTCATTCTGGCCTAAAAAGGGAGTCTTCCTGTGTTGCTCACTCACCTGATATTGACTCATGACTTGGAGAGCTCTCTGGCAGACCACAGTTCCTATGTGTTGGAATGGGTACTGTGGGTGGATTCACGATCGATGGAGGTGGGGTCGCTATTGGTGGTGGTGGTTCAGGAGGTAAAAGCTGACCTGCTGATGAAGCACAGATCATGATTATGACATTATGAAATTACATAGTGTGGTTTATAATCTGGGAAGGCCAGTATCTGACAATTACATCACTGACCTTTGCAACCAGTTGTGAGGTTTTCCTCCAGGTCACTCCCATCCCCACAGTTGTCAATACCTTTGTCATCACACACTAGACTGAGCGGTATACACTTTCCATTCCTACAAGTGAAGTAGGGCTCACTGCTGCACTCTGTTTGGTTGAAACCTGAAGTGGAAGATGACAATAAAGGAGATCTATTTAGCTGCCCCTGTCATTGCAGTGACTTAGCTGACTAAGGTCTAGCTAAATCTGGTCCTCTCTAGGATTAAAAAATTAAGCAAGTGTGGAAGTGCCAAAAACTGCAGTTCATCAAGCGGCCAGTAGAGGCTGGCTCCAAAAGTGAGTCAATCCCCATGTATTTTTATGTGAAAAAATCCAACTTTACTACAGAAATGACATGTTTACCGCCTGATAAAAAAGCTGATTTGATCAAGTTTTCACACAAGTCATGCAAGTAGACAAAGAGAACCCAAGCAAACAAGTTAAAAAGACATGACAGGCAAACAAACCATGATACTACCACCACCATGCTTCACAGTTCGGATAAAGTTCTTACATTGGAATACAGTTTTCAATTTGAAAAGAGGCTGCTTTGCAGCCTTCAAATTATTTATTGATTGGAAAGATTATTGAAAACTGCTACTAAGAATTAAAAACGAATCAAATCTGCTAATAAAATTTGCTAAAAAAAGAATAGAAGCTCTACAAGCTGTTGGCATTTAACTTGCATGCTCTAGAAGCATTTTTTATTGTATTCAATGACTGCAGAAAGCCCACAGGTCAGCCCAAATATTTAGTGAATTTTTGTTAAGTGCTGTTCAACAGTGAGTCAATCATGATGGCTTCCTAGTTGTGCTGGAGAATGTAGAATTTATTTTTGAGTTTAAGCTAAAGCTAAAATTTTAAATAAAATCATTTTCAGCTTAGATTTGGTTATTTAGCCTGCCTCAGAAATAATACAAAATATGACACAAAGACATGTCATTGTTTTAAACAATGACTGAATTTCTCCTTTAACCTTAACTACTCACCTAATCTAAAGGAGGTGAAGTCCCCCACAAAGTCTACCCTGGGTTGAGTACCCCGTGTTACCAGCCTCAGAGTCAGGTGGTTCCCTGTGGACAGCACTGGCCTCGGCGGACTCTTCCCACAAAGCGGAGGTCCAAGAGGAGGCGAACTTCTATCACGACCATCGTAGAACTGAACATATGAGCCAGCATGACAGGGGTCTGCCGAGCTTTCACCAGAGGTGGGCTCCAGTCTGGGGTTTAGAGGGATGGAACCACGAGGTGACTCTGGGAAGAAAGGGGCAGGGCTCAGAGGGGCCACTCGAAGCAGGCTGTAAACCAGGAAGAAGCGGAAGTAGAACTGGACCTTGTCTTTAGGAGAGCTGGCCTGCATGGTGAGGTGACAATCAGTCCCCATGGTCACAAAATAGTACTTCTTGGATTCTTGGTGTGAGTTGATGATCATGCCGTCACCCCGAATCGTCTGACCACAGAAGTCCACAACGTTCACTGTCAGGAAAACACACAGGACGATAAAAACAATATACATAAAATGACAAGTCAATGTTTGGACAAGCTGAGAATGATGTGTTTTGTTAGAGGTTAAACATCTAACAACATTGCTAATATAAAGTGAATAAATCTCTGCGAAGACATCGCTGCATATGATTATGCAAAAACTGCAGTCATGGGACAAAATTGCAATATTGTGAAAGCTTTCTGCTTTCCATTTGTCACCCTAACCATGTCATATATCTGTAGTTGCTAATCAAACTGTAAACAGTGACATGTTAAAGTTTTAGTATCAGCAAATATATACAGTGGATTTTAGTGGACATGTATTTTAAAATAAGAGCCTGATTAACTATTAAATCCTTGAAAGATATTAATTAAAGAACAGTCTATTTCTTTGGATGATCTTACAAGACACTTAAATAGTGCAGAAGCAACATCAGGCCACATATGAAGCTAGAAGGTAGAAGCTTTTAGCCGATCAAAAACACAGGGGGTGATAGTTTGAAAAGCAGCTCATCCAGAGGTAGGACCAGGACAGATGGTTGGGCAGATCTGGCTTCGGCAGCCCCCACCCGGTCACCCACTTCCCCCTGCCTCTGGGCTGCAGGCCAAATAATGAGAAAATTTATGACCACCCCTGGAGTTTATTAGCTCCGTTTCCCTGGGAGACAACTAGATCCTCCTGCACTGACCTCCAGGAATGTCCCAAAGCCCAGGAGCCCCTGTTGGTGGGAAACAGCTCATCCCCTCCACACTGTGCAAGTAAATACGAAAACCTCAAGCTGTCCAAAAACACGGGGGACCAGAGGACGCCAAGTCCTCTGTAAAGATTTTTACAGGCTGAAAATTCAACTCTTTTTAAACACAATCACTGTAAATGGAGTCCGTTTGAATGAGCAAATCCAGAGGGCGGGCGAGGGTCACAGTCCTGACTGACACACTGTAGTGAGACGTGTCTCTGAGACAGCATTGTGTGGAAAAGGGCAGCGGCCTCACTGTCCATCCATGTCTTATCCTAACAGGGGTGATGCAGTGCAGGCTGCCATGACACCACTTCAGCCCTGCTTTATGCCAAACTAAGTACAGTACATAAACACAAACCAGGCATTCAAACAACACCGATTCTGCTATTTTTAATCTTTCAGTAATAATTTTTAACCTGTCTCTAAATTTGCCTTTGTAAGTTTTAGATAACAATAGTGTCAACACAGCTTTTAGCTTACTGAAAAGGTGCATAATGTCCACTGCTGAATGTCACAAAATCAGCTCCATCACAACTCCTAAACTGAAATTATATTATTCAATCTGAAAAAACCTCAAACACACTAAAAATGTTGCTCAATCCTGTTTCTAATTTTGCAGAGCTAATATATGATAAGAAGTTGTCAGAAGTGACACCCTTTGTGCTCTTCTGCTGCTGTAGTCCATCGGCTCTAAGTTGAAGAAAAGTGAGGCAACTGGACTTCTCTGCTCCTCTACAGACCCACCCACTGAGGTCCTCCACCACATATAAACCATGTTTCCCCACCAAACACTTAGAACTGATGAAGCTGAAGGAGGAGCAGAGAAACGTCTTCAAGAAAACTCTAAATGTCCAGACGCTTTGCTTCTATTGTCTCTACGAATATGACCTGGATGACTGAGACTCATCATCAAGGCTTCAAGGTAATGGTGCATTCACACATGTTCTTCTGCAGACTTTGGTGGGACTTTGTAGTTCCTGTTGTCTTTCCATCAGCACCAGTCAGTCTACTAGGACTATTTTCCTCTCATCTTTGGCATCAACAGTGCAGTGCTGCTCACTGGATAGTTACTCTTTTTCAGACCGTTCTTTGTAAACTCTAGAGACGGCTGTGTATGGAAATCCCTGAAACACTCAGACCAACAACCACGGCATGTTCAAAGTCACTTCAACCGCCTTTCTTCCCCACTCTGACGCTGACTTTGAACTTGAATTAAAACTGCTTATCTTCACCATGTTGACATGCAAAAATGCATGTGAGACGTGCCATCTGATTAGAATAGATTCTGTATTAACAAGCAGCTAATTAAGTCAATACAGCAACAAAACAAAAACAAGACATTGCACAATGTACAACTAGAGTAGCATAAAATAAAAAATAACTTAACACAAAAACAAGGTAAAAAAACGACTTGCTACCTTTCAAGTATGAACATTTTAAGTCATTACTTTTTCTCTATTCTTTTAATGTGTCTGAAGCTTATTGTTTATGATTTTGTTCATTCATTTTAAGCATCATCCACAACAATACTGACACTGTGTTTATAATAGAATAGAAATACTTGTGTTTTCATTATAACTTCACATATTTTGCTCTAAGTTATTTTTTGTGATTTTAAAAGTTGGCCATTTATTACAGGAAGTGTTAAAAAATCCACAACCCTCCTGACCCACTATGTATTTAGTCTATATTATTTTAGCAAGTACTCTGAATCACTCAATAAAATTTTATTTTTTCCATATATAATGAGCAGAAGTACATACATATTTTATTCTAATTGCTTTTTATGTAGTTTATTCTTCTTTTTGTAACACTTTAGTGCTAGCAAGTGCTTTATAAATAAAATTCAATATTATTATATTTATTATTATTATTATTATTATTATTATATTGTAAAGGTTAGAACTTTTTGTTTTTTTGTCACATTATACCTGACATCACTCTTAATAAACGTTTAGTCAAATTACACACACAATACTGTGAGTTATCACTTCCATATTACTATTATTATGATTAAAATACAGCTGCCTGCAGCAGTGTTTTCACAGTGCGCGTTACGCACACGGCTGCGCCCCATTCACTGCGCTCCAGAGCTCATCTCCCTGCCAGTGTTTCCACTGTGAAGTTATAAAAGTGGGTAAAGTCTTACCGGTTTCGATGGCAGCACTGCGGACAGTCATGAGGCAAAAGAGGAGGAGCAGCGCTGTGACCGCACGCTGCCTGCAGCTCTCCACCTCCACCTCCATCATCTAGACTGGGAGCGCTCCAGCAGAGAGTCCGGTGGGTCAGCTCACAGAGGAGACATCAGAGTCCCTCTGACCTCACATGTGTCCACCAGAGAGGAGAAGACGAGCTGCAAGGCGGGAGGATTCTACCCACTGTGTGGTTCCATCAGAGGCAGTCTCTGGCTTTTTATTCCAGCTGGACCTCCCTCTAGGTCCCCCCCGAGTTCACGTGTACTCTCATCTCCATGACAACGTCTAACCAATCACCCCTTGCACACACGCGCGCAAACGCTCTCTCGCTTGCACACACACACACACACACACACACACACACACACACACACACACTTTATGTAAACTTTGTGAAGTTAGTTTTAGGGTAGAACATGACGGATGGAAACCCAAAAAAAAAACAATAAAGATATCTTTCTAATATCATGTCCCCCAAAACTGAATCAAACTGAGTCAACAAAACGTAATTATTTTATATTTTTGATTTAATAAAAACGAGGGATGTAAAATTAATAATATAATAGAATAGAATGTAATTATGCATCAAAATTAAGATATAAAGAAAGACAGAAAAGAAAATTGTTCTGGTTTAATGCAAAAACAAACAAACAAACAAAAACAGTGAAAGAGAAACAGACTTCCACTGTGCAGAAATCACCAGCAGTTTGTTCTCACTCTATTGAAAATGTTTCCGTCCTCCTGCCCATCCTCTGACTGACCTCCCGACCTCACTGAGAATGTCTGTGACATTGAATTGTCTTCTTCATGTCACTTGGGTGGTTGCACAGTTCACGTCCAGTTCATGCAGCCTGCAGTCTCTTTGGTTGCTGCTGGTGTGGAAATAATAAGTGCTTCTTGGCATGTGCAGGTGGGATAAATAGCCGAGCTGCTGCTTGGAGCTTCGTTTCACAGATCCCAGCTCTGCTGGGCTACGACTCCCTCTTGTGGCTATCATAAGGATGCCGACATGGATCTGACCCAGAGAGAGAGAGAGAAATCTTATTCTCTGAACCGTTCGTTCCAAAGGGGGCGAGGGGGGAGACCAGTCCAGAATGTAGTACCGTAATTCATAATTTTTGTAATCGTCATGTTTTCTCTATATAGCTTGAAAGAATTTGTGTAATTCCAGGGAGCAGCAGCAGAGCAACTTTTATTCTCTTTATTCTCTTTTATTTCCTTTCCTAACACAAAGATGCTATATAACTGAATTACACTATCTTGTAAAGGAAAGTTTTGAAGAATGATTTAAAAGCAGATACTAAAGTTGACATGAACATGTCTGATAGAGTTGATAAAGTCTGGCAGCCAAATTTTGATTTAGCTGAAGATGGGAGATGGTCTTTAGATTGAACCCCGAATAAAAGGATTTATGCTGTAGCCATGGTGAGATGAAGATGTGCATACCTTTTTCAAGGTCTACCTAAGATGGATGTTTGATTTTAGTAAGTATGATTTTCTGGATCTTGGAGATATGAAAAAGGGTGATCGGTCATGCTTTTTCACACATGGATTGGCCACCTCAGAGTCCAGACCTTAACCCTTATTGAGAGTCTTTAGGATGTGCTGGAGAAGACCATGTGCGGTGGTCCGACTACCATAATCAATACAAGATCTTGGTAAAAAATTAAATCTTGTGCCATTGCAGAAGCTTATTGAAACAATGCCACAGTGAATGCATGCCGTAATCAAACCTAAAGGCAGCCCAACGATATATTATAGTGTCTGTAGTGTCTTTGTTTGTTTTGGCTATACTTTTTTTTTTGGCCAGGCATTGTACAACCTCGAAATTTGCTCTGTCTGAGTACATGAACTCACCAAAGAATGAAAGAGTTTCAAATTTTTTTAATCTTACAAAGGGTCAGAGGATTCAAGGATACAGGTCAGTTAAAACAAATCATTTCCCACAGCATTACACAATATTACACATGATTAGTGCTGGTTTAGAAGAGGCAAACTACATGTCTAGTGTTGGTGGCATCATCAAACAGGCTCTGACCTGCAGTCTGAAATGGGATGTTGCTGCTATATTAAAAAACAAAAAAATAAACAAAAAAAACAGCAAAAAAAAAGAAAAAGCCAAACAATTCAATGCATAGTGCTGCAAGACTTTTCTCAAAAGGTAAAATCCACCCTGAGTACACGCCTGCAGGCTAATCCCACATATATAACTAGCTGGTGTTCATTGGTAATACTTCTGATCTGCTCACACAAATCAACAGCAACAACTGATTGCCCCAAAGTATTGTTGGTTAAGGCAGGTAAAGAGATGACAGCTTCTATAATAGTCTTCTAAAACACATGTAGTTACAGTGTCTGTGTTCATTTTGTAAGGATTGTTGAAAAGGCTTTCTGAGAAATTAAATAATTGTTGGTGTAAACAAGGCAGGTTAGTGGGAATGTTAGTACACTAACATCAAATAGCAGGTGGCTGTTCAATCAAATCCAGCTTCATTATTTCACCAACAATGCCTCCATTCTATCATCCAGTATATACAACAATATATACTGTCAATTAAGCAGTGCACAATAGCAGAAGTCCCAGTCAGTGTCTGCACAGATCCTAAAACAAATTCACATTTAAGAGTGGGGACTAAACACTTCTGAAATAAAACTTAGCTTGTGGGTGAAAATAGTAGACACTGCTTAAATTGATCAATTTACACTTCATTTAGACAGCAGCAGAATTTATTAGAAGACCGGATGATGAAGAAAAGGCTGCGTGTTTAATAAAAAAAGTAATAGGAAGAGACTGTAAAATATCTAAATTTTACATTTAAAAATTAAAGTCTTTGCATAAAAGATCCTGTAATTATTTTCTAAAGGGTTCATACTACCTCACCTTACAGCCAATTTCTACATTCACCCTCTTGAACTAGTGAAGTGAACAACTGCTAGCCAATTACCTGCTGATTTGACAGAAACTAACATCTCCTTTTTTCCTGTGGTAAGTAGCTACTACTGCTAATATGAGCTAATCACTACAATTCTGAATGATATTCCCACAGTTTAAAGGCATTAGCAGGCTTACGCTAGTCATTAAAAGCTAAAGAGGTTAATTCTCTGGATAACAGAGAGAGAACTGGCTAAATGTGGTAGTGAGACAGGCAGAGAGAAGCATGTTGCAGTCAGGTTTTTAAAGTAATTGTTTTGCTTTAGATTCCAATACTTTGCTTCCCAGAGACTGAATATGTAGCTATTAGCTAGCAGCTAATGGGATATGTCATGGGAAAACAACGTACACACTGCATCTGACATGTGTCACTGCAACTTAGCAGCTAGTGGCCAATAGGAGATGCTCTGGGATGAACACTGGATACATTTGACATGCTTGCTAGCTTAAAATCTAGCATGAATGGCTAAAACCTTGTTAATATAAAAACAAATGGTGCAAAGTTATTGATATATTACAGTGTATTCTTAAAACTCTCAGTGTTTTCCAGTTATTAATTGGTAAATTGTAAACACACACTGCTTTGTGGGCCTACCCCTTAAATGTACTGCTTGTGTTTTTGTGCAAACCGCGGCAGTGTAGCTTTATTTATTGTGCAGTGCTGTTAGTAAAAATGGAGCATTGTGCTTTGTGTTTTTTCATCTGTAATTTGAGATGTGTTAAAGACTGGATTTTTATTTTGAATGACAAAAAAGAAAGAAAAAAAACAGCAGACAGAAGACATTGATCTTGAATTAAATATGTTTCAAGCACTCAGCATAACTCCTACTTGATGATGTAGCACTATTATAATAATGAATAATACTGTCAATTGTTTATTAATGTGGCATAAAATACTGCCTCATATGATTTATTTTAAAAGAACATGAAGAAGAAGAAAAACTAAAGGTAGCTTGGAATATTTGGACGTGTAGGGGTCATTTTTGGCCTGATACTGCATATCACATCTTTAAAGCTACACTTTAAGGACCAAACTCAGGTGTGTCTTTAAATCCAGAAATGAAAGTATAAGAAGTGAAACTTAGCTTATCATATCTGACCCTGAGCTTCGACAGGACAGTGTAATTGTTCACATAGCAGCAGTCCTGTACATACTGCTCCAGAAGACAAAGTGAAGGTCTACCTGAACATGATTGGCTCCTTAGGATGAAGGTGTTGGAGGTGGTGTTAGTGTGTGGTGTTGACTGAAATGCTTTTCACTCCTGCTCAGTTTATACTGTGATACGTGGGCTCCTTAAAAATCACACTGCAGTCTTCATTCCAGCACCCCCTGTCTGTCCTGTGCATGTGAGAGGTGCTTTTAATGAATGCCGTTGATGATGTGATTATGGTTGTGCAGGGTGGGGTTCAGGTCCTCGTCATACAGCCGGGCGTTTTTCCTGATTTCCTCCAGGGAGTAGTCCTGCACCAGGCTGCCGTTCTCAAAGACAGTCACCAACAGATCCTGAGGACAAAGAAGACACACTGATCGCACAGCAAATACAGGAACCACGAGAACCAAGAAAAAACATGCTCCAAATAATTGCATGCTGTGCTCAATTTAACAGGAAGGACCTATGCAGAAAACATTTTCAGCCCTGCTCAGAAACATATCGAAAACGAAAATAAAACCAACACAAAAGGACATTTCAAATACATATGTTAGAGTTATTCTGTAATGTGTAAAACTCATTTTCAGTAATGTAGTAATTATAAGACATTATGTGACTTACTGCACCACCACTGCACTGCTGCATGTGCTGCAGACAGTGCTGAGAGCATTGTAAGCTTATGAGGTGAAGCAGCTAAATATGTGATGACGCATAAAAATAGCACCTTTTCTGCATGATGTTATATATTCGCTCATACTACTTTATCTGTGACAGTGCAGTATCAGCACTTAATAGAGGTCAATAAGTATATTGGTTTTGTTCTAGTATAGTATATATATACAAAAATGTGTTACATACTCTGACAAACAGTATGGTGCTGGGACGTGTCAGTGACATGCTGTGACTAACCTCTTCAGGCTTGCCAGCTCCTCTCTCTATTGTCTCTAAGAATCCATCAGAGTTCCTCCTCAGTGATAAGCGGCCCCTCTTTGACCCTTTGGATGGGTCAGTCACGGGCTGCTTGTACACATCCATCTGAAAGGTGAGAATAGAAATTGTCTCAACCACTCAAGACAAATGGAAAAACACAGTCTTTTGAGGATTACTGAATCTGTGTCCTGAAAACACCATCAGACCTTCTTATTGATGTATTCTGTTTAGTGACATGTTTACAGATGTAAACAGATAAACAGACAGCAGGGCATGTACTATGACAAGAAAATTTAATGTTGACAGAAACTGCTTTATACTGTAGCTAAGACCTTGGCAAAGTATAGCTGTACAAGTGACACCTACTCCTTTTCCCCACTGCACTTTAAAATGAGGTGCTTGACTATGCTGAACTGTACGGTAAAGCATGTGGAAACTCCACAACGCATTTAGGTGTGACCACAGTGCTGAAGCTGACATGCAAAGGGAACACTTAACACAATGTAACTCCAAGTCAGTCACACTTGTGTGAAATCAGCCTGTCCAGTTAGGAAGCAACACTGACTGTGAATCAATTTCAGCTGCTGTTGTGTAAATGGAACAGACAACAGGTGGAAATGAGAGGCAATTATCAAGACAACCCCTATAAAGGAGAGGTTCTGCAGGTGCTGACCACAGAACATTTCTCTGTTCTCATCCTTTCTGCATGATGTTTTGCTCACTTTGCATTTTGTCAGATCTCCCACCCCTAGAGATAGCATGAGGCGGTGTCTTCAACCCACACAAGTTGCTCAGGTGCAGCTTATCCAGGATGGCACATCAATGAGAGCTGTGGCAAGAAGGTTTGCTGTGTCTGTCAGCACAGTGTCCAGAGCATGGAGGAGATACCAGGAGACAGGCCAGTACACCAGGAGACGTGGAGGGAACCATATGAGGACAACAACCCAGCAGCAGGGAGGACTGCCAGAGCCCTGCAACATGACCTGCAGCAGGCCACTAATATGCATGTTTCTGCTTAAACTGTCAGAAACAGACTCCATGGGATAATAATTTTGATTTACATTAATCATTTTTATGGTATTTTGTTCTCTACGTATTCCACTATGTAATGAATGAAGATTTTCAACTGGAATATTTCATTCATTGAGATCTAGGATGTGTTTTTTCAGTTTTGCCTTTATTTTTTGAGCAGTGTATTTCACCGTCAGCTCCCTTGCCCAACTTTCAGAATCTTGGGGTTTCATTCTTTTCTTTTTAAATTAGTTTGAATTCTAATGGTTTTCTATGGTAAAGTAACTTCACGACATCTGTGCTGCTCTGTGTGCAAACGCTTCAACATGCCTGTAATGCACGCTCAAAGTAGATATAGTATGCACAGGATAGGTAGGAGGAGCAAATGACCCCAAATACTGTTACAAATTAAAAGAAATTATAACTATAATTTATATATAAAGGTAGATACTTTAGTTCCTCGTATCTTATTATTAATTTACGTAAATATTATATACTTTTTAAAAAGTTGAGCTGTAGATCCTGCAGAGTCAATATTATCTTTCTAAGGTAACAAAGCCTGTCTGGCCTGTTTGACAGAGAGTTCTGCCTATAGACAGCCAATAAATACTCTCACAATATTGTGCAGTCACAGTACTAGAGACTAAGAATCCTCGAGTACCATCCATGTTTCCACCATCTGAGCTGAGATGTCTGGGAGGTCCGGCCTCTACTTGTCAGTATTCAGTTGCAACAAGACAAAAAGAACACACCAAGGAACTCAGAGAAAAGATCACTGTCACAAGTCAGAAGATGCTACAAAAAGATTTCCAACTCACTGGACAGCCCATAAAGTTCAATCCATCATTAAGAAATAGAAAAAGTATGGTTTAACCGACCAGTGGCACTGAAGTTACACATCCTGAAGACCCTGGAAGGTCTCATTCTGGAGCAGCTCCGGCCTACTGTTAGGCCTCACCTGGACCCTCTCCAGTTCACCTACCAGCCCCTGCTGGGAGTTGAAGATGCCATCATCTTCCTTCTTCTACACCCACCTGGACAAGCCAGCGAGCACTGTGAGGGTCATGTTTATTGACTTCTCCAGTGTCTTCAACACAATCAAACCGGCTCTTCTAGGTGAGAAACTCACAGCGATGCAGGTAGATCCCCCCTTGTGTCATGGATTGTGGACTATCTCACTGGTAGACCACAGTATGTGTGTCCGCAGTGGTTTGTGTAAGACACAGTGCTCAGCAGAACGGGGGCCCCACAAGGGACAGTCCTCTCTCCCTTTCTCTTCATCCTCTACACCACTGACTTCAGCTACCAGACAGTCATGTCACCTTCAGAAGTTTTCTGATGACTCTGGCATAGTTGGATGTATCAGCAAAGGTGAAGAGTCTGAGTACAGGACTGTGGTGATTTGTTTGCCGTTTTGTGCTAGGGCAGCAGACTGAGAGCAGCAGTTACAAACAGACTCAATAAACTCATCTGAAGGGCCAGGGATGTTGTGGGGGTGGAGCTGCACTCCTTGACAGATAGAAGGATGCTGTCTAAGATGTATACACCAGTTATATTTTACTACTCACAGTATTCCAGTTGTATTATATTTAACTACCACTTAAACTTGGATTGTTTAGAATTGTTTTTTTTATTTACTTGCTAATTCACCGTACCTTATTTTATATTTCTAACCTGTTTCTGAGCATGCATGGAGCACCTGGAATGTAAGCAATTTCCCCTTTGGATTAATAAAGTATTTCTGATTCTGATATTCCATCACAG
Source organism: Parambassis ranga (assembly GCF_900634625.1). Lineage (NCBI taxonomy): Eukaryota > Metazoa > Chordata > Actinopteri > Ambassidae > Parambassis > Parambassis ranga. The sequence goes on from NC_041026.1 coordinate 30,000,494, forward strand.
CCCACATACATAAATTAGAAAATATCCCAAAATAAAACATATGCACTCACAAGATTACTGGTGGATTCTGACTGTTTTTTTTTATTTACAACAGGCTTCTTGACTGACAGTAACTGTCAAAATCTGTCTGTTTGTTACATTGCTAATGGTTAGTGGTGAAATTCTAAGAAAATTCAAAACATTTCTCCTTATAATTAAGACTAAATCCTATAGTAAAGATAGAAGTGATTCACAAAACATCTTAGCCCTTAAGAAATGGTCTTAAGGTGAAAAAATGTTAAGAGTATGAGGAGGACTTTCAGAAGGATAAAGAGTTCCTTACAAAGAGAGGACATGGTGGAGCAACAGAGAGAAGAAACTTTCTCCAAACTATGAATGACAGTGAGCTATTAAAACACTACAGATTGGATGGAGCGTGTATAATATTTGTGGTTGACCTCATCTTAGATTGCAAGACATAACACCGCTTTTAACACTCCTCACTTGTGCACAAAATCAGGAAGAAGGTGTTAGATTGTACCATAATAACTGGGCTGAATTTTGCTTGGAGAACATTTTTTTCTCTCGTCTACTAACTGTGCTCAGAGTGTTTGCGTTCTTTTACCGCTTTCCATTTTGGTTGCAAATTTGCACCAACCAGTCCTCTATTTAACAGACAGCAATCACAGAAAGTTGACGACAGCTGAGTCAGTAGTCCCACAATATTATCATATGGGCTGAATTACATCCAAGCCCTTGGTGTTTATGATCACATCATCATTACAAGACTTCATTTCACTGTTCATTCTATGCTGTTTATAGTATTAGGAATGTATTCTCATGTTGCGTCACTTAGCAATGGGGTCAAACACCCCTCCTCACTCAGATCTGATCCTTCCTTAGAGCCGCTCTGAAGATGTTCTTAAATCACTTTTGAGTCAAGAGTCCTTACTAAGATTTTTAGGCTAAGATAAGAGCTGTCTGACAAGATTCTTAGAATCTTTGTGAATACAGATGTCCCCAGATATCTTTATGAATGTCACAGCATCCACTCACCCCCTTGCCATTGGTCTCAACGTAGCTGCACTTAAAGGCGCAGCTTAGTGTATCTCTGTTGAGTTTCTGAAGCAGAGCGCTGCCACAACCAAAGAAGACGTTCTCGGCACTCCATCCTTCATCACTCAGCTTCTGGAGGATCTGCAGAAACACAGCAAAGAGGGCATAGGAGCTGTGTTGGGGAATTATATAGCACATTATGAATATTTACACGCATACAAAAGTTAAATTGCTAAGCTGAACTACAGCTTTTCAGGTTGTATTTCATGTTTGTGTTTTGTTAAAGCCTGTTCAGTGCAACAGCACATTTTTCATTTTGAAGTTCCAAACTTTTCAGGATTTAAAATGTCAGATTTTGCTGTAAATTTGTTAGATTATATTTGTCATTGATTACAACTACTTAGATGTTTATTATGGAAATACAAGTTAAAATCCTGGTAAGATGTATGTTTCTAATTATATATGAATGAATATAGTAGAAAACAACAGTTAAATCATCTTTGTACACACCCTTGTGACCATTTATACTTGTCTTGATCACTGTATTAGCTGTACATTGAGTTTTAGCAAGTGACCAAGGGCTACTTGTCATCGTTTGCACACAAACACCAAGTTGAACCATGTTTTTATGCAACTTACCAAGTGACACAACATGTGTGTCAGTTATCCTTGTTTTAGTACAAGTTACCAACTGCATGCGAGTGATAGAATTATCCTTATATAGGTGAGGGATCACATGGTGACCAGTTAGGTGAGTTTTTGTGCAATTGACATTTTATGCCTGCACAAGCAACTGATTTATATTTGTGTTTGCCTGACTGATCAAGTGATGCTTGTGAGCATTGATTGAGTTACATTTTTGCGTCTATGTATGACTAATAATATGTGTTGCACATCCCCATACCTCTGCAAAGGAATGACTGGCATGAGACTGAAACAAAGTTGAGCGAGAAGTCAGAGTCAGATAAGGTTCTGTTTTAATACACGGTATGTGGACATCTTCCTTTGTTAGTTATTTCCTATGGTTTCACAAGACAGGTTTTTGCAAGTGCACAGTTCATCAAATGCTCTGTGCCTTTTACTTTAAAGCATTTCAATATTGCCCAAGCCAGGGTCACATTCAGGCTGAAGCCACCTACAGTCATGTGAAAAGTGCATCACATGAAAAATGCTTAACATGTTTATACAGTGCGTACAGATTGTGTGCCAATGATGAAAACCTTCTTCAGGAGTGACAGGTACCACACACACATTATCAGAATTAAAAGAATGTGGATGACTTCTTGTTTACGTTTAAAAGTATATATTATTTATGCATTATATCTAATGCACTGCCGGTGCTGAACTAAACAGGCAACACTAGAAGGTGACTACAGATAAAATGGGTGCTGTTTCATTTGCAACCCTGCAGTTCATACAGGAAGTCAGAATTTAGATGCAAATGATGTCTGCACTTCAGCTGTAGTCTGCAAGTGAAAAGAATACTATCATGATAAACACTGATGTCCAAATAAATTAGTGAACGAGCCCACATTGACTAAAAAATGAGGTAATACACAAATATAATACATGAAAGTAATATGTCAACAGTTAAGCTGCCTTACCTCGTCAACTGACTTGAGGTCAATGCCATCACCTTGGATAATTCGCAGGTAGGAAGGCAGCACCTTGTATCCCACAGAGTTCAAAGAACAGCCAAAACGCTCCTCCAAAATCTTGATGACCTAAAAGAGGCATTGTCATACAGATATCATATAGATATCAGTCATGTCTTGTTAAAGCTATCCTCATTTCTTATATCAACATTTTATTATTTTCAAAGAACAATCAATTTACAGTAGACAGAGTGTTTTGACACTGGTGCAATAAACACACAATTGTTTGTATTGAAAAGGGAATTTTTGTATTAGACAGAACTCATGTTGTACTAAAAATATTATTTTTGGAATTTTTATTTGATTTGATTTTTTTTTTTATTTTTTTTATTTTTATTTGAATTTTTTGTTTGAAATAGCAAACATTTCAAAAGCTGCAGGGTAGCTACTATAACTAGGCAAGGTCCTTGAGGTGTCTTTATACTACATTCTAAAATGTTAAGACATTGGGTGATGATCTTATGAAGGTAATGGGTAAGACTATGTATTGCTTAATTACTAAACTTGCAGATGCAAGTAGGAAGAGACAAGAATTTCTGCTCTCCTCATTAACTTTTAAACTTTTTAAATTTCACCCTTTGACAACACAAAGAGAAGGGGGATAAATACCAGAAACAGGGATTGAGTTAACTCAGCTCAGTATGTTCTAATAACTGTACATGTGCCGTTATTATAAATAAACACACGTGTAGTGTGCAAATTCAAATTGCTTGCAGTGCAGCATATAATGAATTGTGCTTATGTTAACCAAAACATGCATTGTACATAAATATGGCAAATAAAAAGAAACAAAACGATCACAAAAAATATATATATATATTTATATACACAAAAACAGACATCTGCCTAATTTCATTTAGATGTGAAAAAAAAAAGTTTTTTTAAAGGATTCAGACATTGAGAGTGTGCCTTATATGTGTGTGTGTATTTACCTCAATAAGAGTCTCTGCTGGGTCTCCAGAGTCAGGCCGGATCACCAGGCAGGAGTCCTGGCTGCGCTCCATGACTCGCTCCTTCAACTTGTCACCCCAGATGTGCTTACAGGCTTTAAATATATCATAGCTGTCGCTGACGACTGACACAGGCCCAGAGGAGAATTGATCCAGGATTTGCTCAAATGCCTCCTTCTCTCTGGTCCTTCCCCAGGAGATGATAGTGCTGCAGAATAGGAAACGATGACAAGTCAGATAGTCAGATGATACACTAGATTTAATATGCACATTTTACTATCATATCTGTGTGTATGGGTGATACCTGTGCTCAGCTGCTGGAATAGAAAAGCCTGCCATAGGACAGCCATAGTACCGTTGAGCCATCAGTAGCCCAGCTACTGTATCTGTGCTGCAGAAATTAACTAGGTGAGCTGCTCCACCCAAGGCGGCAGACTGCAGATCAAAAGCAGAAGTCATTAATCACTTTAATAAGTTTCTTTCAGTTTGAACTCACACTTGTACATAATTCAGCAAACACCAGTTTGTAGCAGGATTATAAGACCTGGATTGTTCTCTTTTCTTTAGTAACTCAATAACAGCTTAGACCAGGGGTCACCAACCTTTTCGAAACTGTGAGCTACTTCATGGGTATCAAGTCATATAAGGTGCAACCACTCCTCTGAAATAACAAATCTGCTCTCTTTACCTTTAGTTTTATAGAATTTTTAACGATACCTATGTGAAGACACTGATCACATTAATGATTTCTTATAATAATGATCAACAATGACTTAACAAGGGAGGAAAATAGAAGATATATTCAATACTTTAATTCTATTATCTCAGCATTTTCTTTTACATTTTCAGATGATCACTTCTACAATATTTTATAGATTATACAGTCTTATTTTTGCCTTGCAGCTGTTTCCCAGTAATGTCCGTTAAAAATGCAAGGTCAAGTGTCCACCCTGTGTCCTCGAGCAGGGAGGCATCTTCACCTCTGGACTGCATGAACTCTTTGATTTCACCCAAAAGTGACAAAAAACGAAGTAAAACTCGTCCTCTGCCGAGCCATCGGATTTCTGTGTGTAGCAGCAGGTCACTATATTCAGCTGACATCTCCTCCAACAGCAGCTTGAATGTTCTGTGCTGTTTCGCTTTGGAGCGGATGCTGTTTATGATTTTCACAACGGGAGTCATTACGTGATCAAAGCCGATCACTTTGGCACAGATCGCCTGCTGGTGAATGATGCAGTGGTAATGCAGAAATTTGGGGAAGTCTGGGTCACCTTTACAGTGAGCAATGAAACCTGTATGTCGGCCGATCATAGCAGGAGCCCCGTCTGTAGTTACTGCTACCAGCTTTTCCAGTGGTACCTTTTTCTGCATGAAAAGGATGAAAGGCTTCGGTTGCTTTTTGGGATTTTTTTCGCCAGCCTCGTGAAAAAAGACTGCTGCTTACCGAAAGACACCTTTAGCTCACAGGCTTTTTCTGCCCGTAGCGCACTTCCCGGTGGGTAGTTAGCATGATTGCTCCTGTGACATGTAGTGAAGTGTCTCTCGACATTGTGCCGCTTTGCTGTCGCCACAGTCGCTCCACAAATGAGACACACACACGTTTCTCCATCTTCGCTGTGCCTACTAGCTTACTCTCCACAAGGGCTAAAGTTTTAACATGCACACAATCTAACCTAACTAATATAAAGGAGTCCTTGATGCTTAAAAGCACATGTTTAAACTGTGTTTCTATAACTGCTTTCACCAACTCAGTAGACTGGCTCTACAAGAGACTTATAAGTGAATTAACATTCCAGCTTTATGCATATTACGTAAATCTGTCCACCTGACTTCCATCTTGATCTAACCTTTGTGCCTGTGATCAGTGACCTAATCAGTGCTTGTTTACAATGATATGAGACTGTCACAGTCACTCTTCACTTGTTATTGGACTGGGTTTTGATCGTCAGATTTATATATTAGTGTCAGAGTTCACGTACAGTTGGCAACTGATTAAATTACTGTGCTTGTTCTACATCCACAAACTTAACAGTAGGGACAAGCTACAGCATGAGGGAACGGCATACCAATGGGATACTGGAAACACCGCTGGCAAAAAATCCAAATATTGGATTTTAATATAATAAATTTGGCCCAAAACATCAGCAGATTTTTACACAGTCCAATAAGTTGACAGTTTAAGAAAACTGAAAAACTACAGTGCGCATGACAGGATTCTATGTTTTTATGGTGATGATAACTGTCTTGTGAGACATTGGAACCACCACAAATCAAGCCCCACAACAGGCTGCTCAACAACTTCCCAAAAGCATGACAGTGTAGCATTCATGTTTTTGATGTTATCCATACTAATACAAGCAGGCTTTCAAAATGTGTCATGAGAGAATATTCTAGTTACGTACATAGCATATTGTCCTACAAAACTTCTGCTGAACTCTTCTTTAAAAACAGCAAAAATTGAATATATAAAAAATACTATGTGACTGCTTCAATTTGTTAGCCATGTGATCTCAAGAGATTTATAAAGTTAACTAAACTCTCTCATTGTATATACAACAGTAAGATACAAAAACAGAAAGCCTTCCTTACCTCCTGCGAGGAGACTCCTCTATAGCCAAAATCATGCAGTTTCAGGTCCAGGCCTTCCAAATTTCCTGAGGTGGCCTTCAAATGTTTGGCCAGGATCTTCTTAAACTCCCTGGATATGGTTGCTACAGTGATAGGATACCACATCTGGACCAGCATGGTCTGCAACAAGAATAAACATAATGTAATGTTGATTATAAAAAAACTCAATGTGTGTTGGAGGTCAAGACAAAAGCACTGAAGCTGAAATGAGAGTAATGAGTAACTTTTGCATTAGTAAATTATGAGGTGAAAAATGAGGTAAGGACACACTGTACTGCCAGGTCCAGGAGTGTTTTGGGGGAGTGCTGGAACAATTCACAAATGTATACTTCAGTCAAGACCAGTATGGACAAAGAAGTTGCCCTGTTCTGGAACCTTGCTGCCTAGCTGCGACCACCTGCCAGGTGCAGAGCAGATGCAGCAACAACAGATATGACGCTGATTACCTCAATGTAGTTGGTGAGCCAGTAGAAGCCAGGATCTGTGTTCTCCACAGTGAAGAGCACATTGCCTCTTGGCACAATCCTGCCTTCAGGGACAGCTTTAATCCGGATAGGAAGACGACCATCATGTTTCTGACGATAAGTAACGCATTTTACTCAGATTGGATACGTGATAACACATTCTTCTGCATGCAAACAGACTAATGTGTCATTGTATACCTCAAGGACTTTCCTCCAGCCTTCCTCGTCGAATACAGCCTGTTTGAAGTGCATCTGATAGAAAAGCTTTGCTTCCTGAATTTTCTCTTCTGTGACCACTGGGCCTGCAAAGAAGAACAAACTTTTCACTAATTCAGTCACATGCAGAGAAACACAGGACTGATTCAACACCCAGCACACTGTCAGAAGTCTCATTACAGAGAACACTACAATTGTAGCCAATCTGTTTTGTTTCCAATAATACTGGTTTGTACAAACCATAAACTCACACTTTTAAGGTGTGAATTCACACTTAAATTACAATGTGCTACTGGCTGCCAACAATATTATTTATATTGTTATTTACTTTTTTACATGTATTAGCCATACACAGGCACCATTTTCTTCTCTTTGCTATATGGGTCTGTGGGATCTCTTTGTAGGACAGAGGAGAACAAACCTGTAAGGTACTTCTTCAACAGATACTGAAGACCAAAGAACACCACTTCACTGAACTGGGAGCCTTTTTTGCACCTGCATTCAAAGTAGGAGTAGATTTTGCTGACATTTGGAGGATACTGTTTGTAGTGCGTGATCTGAAAGAAGAAACAGACAGAAGAAAGAGTTTTGTTGTACCATGTGAGTATGTAGAAAGTCAATAACTTGTGGTAATTTCTGGTTTGGTAGTGGAAAATTGAACAAATGGAGATGATTTATGTCAAACTGACACCTTCCAAATGGCTATACCACACTGTTATAGCAGGGCACATGGGGGGATTGTCTCCTCAATGTAATGCTTGCATGGTGTACAGCACACTTGTAAAAAGCACAAGTATGTCTTTGTGCTCTTGCAGCACTAACTGTATAATTAAAAGCAACAACCTTTCAGAGACATCTACATTCTTCTGCTATCTCCCCTGCTCATGCTCTAAGCTTAGCAGAGAAGACATGGAAAGTACTGTACACTGGATTTGTATGCATCATACTACATAAATATTTTATTTAAAGATCAGAAAAATTATCCTTGATTTCACACCTTGAATCATGGCTTTCTTGCTGTTCTGAGGAATGCAGATTTTTTTAACAGAATATGTCATTTTTGTATTCATAATGGGGACATGTTATAATGAAGTGTTACAGTTTTGAAGCATTACAAGTATTAGTGCAAGCCAGCGAACTATCACCTCCAGAGACAGTGCAATTAAATTAAGCAAGTAAGCTTAGCTAACTAGCTGTAACTTAGCTACACTTCACTGATTTAGCATTGGTTAATTTGTAATTTCAGCTGGTATAGTTATTTCAAAAGTAGTATAATACTATCAACTATGCACCATGATGTGATGTCCATAGGTATCTAGGACTGCCTCCACTTGGGGATATACTTCCTGCAGTTTTTAAAGGACCAAACAAGGGTTGGTCACGGTAGGACCCTGAACACACTACTCTAAAGAATCAAGGACTGGCAAACAGCAGGTATGTGCACACACCAGTGTGATTACAGTATTAGCATGCTGGTAAACAAATCCATGAAGGAAGTATTGGGAGCTGCACACTGCAAGGCACGAGGACATCAATGAATTCCTCACAGATTTCAGCAGTGAAAGCTTAAGCTCACACTCCTCAGAGCATGGTTAATTATTACACAAGTTACACAACAAAGATTTTGTGCAGAAAACAAAAACACCCAGTCACATGTAGAACATTGGCTGGAGCTTAAATGAAAATGCTTGCAATGCCATTAGTACTGTGATAATTACACAAGAGTAGATAATAAAAATCTGTGGCTGGTAATTGTAATGCACAGTAAACATATGTCTGGTGTGTAGAGAAGACAAAAACTCGCTGTTCTGGTTGATGACAATTTGCATCTTAATCAAGAAGTTAAAATAAAAAAATGATGCCAAGTGCTAGAAAGTTTGAGGTGATGTAAAAGAACATCAGTGACCAACATAATGCTGCCATCTCTTTTTAAAACCCCAACAGGAGAATGTTCTGTGGCTGTGATGCTTTGTTCATCAATAAATTGTGTGAAATAAAAGTGATTATGTCACTCTAAGGGCAGAAAAACTAAATACTAATTTTATTGTGTGCGATACTGTGTTGAAACACTTGTAAACCCAGTGAACTTTCAGATGAGGTCATCGCAATCTGTTTACGGAATCCTCTTGCCTGTGTTGCTGCTTTGGACTTGTTTTCAGGGGTCATTGGAGCTAATAAAATGGACGGTTGGTTGGTCACCATCCAGATCTTTGCCATTTGGCTGCAGTGCCAACCTTTGAATGACATATAACAGGGATATCCGACATTCAACTCTACTGACCTGAGCATATGCTGATATACACAGCCTGTCCGAGCAGAGGTCTGACTTGAACTGGATTTAAGTTACAAATTGAACAAAATGAAAGTAAAAGCTGCATAGGCTCTCAAGGGCGGGTCTCCCTGATATGCAGAGGGCCAGTATTACAATTGATGGAACGTGACTTGAACTTCAAGGACAGAGTGTACTAGCTGGACTTATGCCTGGGTGTAGCATTACCTCTGACTCAGAATTTAAGATTGACTTTTGTACCACTTGAGGCTGTTACATAATCCAAGAGAACAGAGTTCTCTTGTTCTGGCTGATGACATCACATCTTCTCGGAGCACTCGTTTGGCATGTTGCGCAGGTCTCACAGGTTGTTCTCAACAAAACAACAAACGTCTGAGAAGAGGTTTTTGTCTTGGTTGTGTCCGAGCCCACCTCATTTTTATCCATCATTTTTTAGATACTGTATTAATCCCAGAGGGATTAATCTGCCAAGCAGTGTCATACAATGACTAGCAAGGCGCGCCACAGGCTAGGGTGAAGTGTCTTGCCCAAGAACACACAACAGTGACTAGGGAGGAGTTGGGATTGAACCACCAACCTTCCTGGTTACTGGACAACCCTGCTATACCACTGCGCCACTGCTGCCCTCTGTTTGGGTGATATTTGGGTGATATTGGGGCAAACAAGCAAAACCGTGAAATACTAGCAAACAAATCTTCCTCCGCCATTGTTCAGCAGCGAAATGTCTTCAAAACCCGTGTGTGTGTGAAAAAAGGACTATGATATGCATTGTAAAAATAAGGTAAAATTAATTATCTTGTTCACAGGATAAATATGAAAAGAGCATTAAGACATGAAAGTGCTGTGTTTGTATTCCAGAAAGTGCCTGTGTTTGCTATTCTAACTTTTTGTTTTTGTTTGGCTAATGACTCTGGAACTGTGGTGAAACTGTGTTGTGAAACTGGTTACTCACCCATTGTTTACTGACAGTAGGTCAGTAACCAGTTTCATTACCATGTCATATGTGTGTGTGTGTGTGTATATATATATATATATATATATATATATATATATATATATATATATATATATGTATATATATGTATATTGGGAGCAGTTAAGAGTGTACATCAGTACACAAGTAGCAAACATTGGCAACAATCTTGGCGTTGCATATATTCACTGGAACTGGCATCATACAAGCAGGCGCTTGCAGGCGCCGAAAGAATCTACCTGATGCATTTTCTATCACAGAAGAGACACATTTGTTGTCCACGTTTAAAGAAACCCTTTGAATGGGACAGTCTTGTTGCTGATCTGATCAGTCCTAAGTCTTGCCTCTAGTGAAATTACCTTATCAAATTGGGTAATTAACTTGTGATGTGGAAGAAATGCCAATGCTGACCTATCACGGGAAGACAGCAACAGTGTTAGCAGTTTTTTAACACATTGGCTGATATTTGCCAGTACTGATGTTTTCATAATTAAAAAAAGTATGTCTATATAAACAGGTATTCTTTATATACATTAAAGCTTTTTAAACGTGATTATTATCATAAAGATTGGTGTGTTAAAAAGTGGAAAACACCATTGTTTTTTAACACTACATAAAGCTTAGATATACTGAGTATTATAAGCAGAATTTGTTGAAGTACTCTCACTATGTGATGACAGCATGTGCTGGGAAAAAACTTATATCGGATACCAAAACATCTGTCACCAATATAAGAAATGATTGATATTGTCCATTAGAAGACCAATATATCTAGTTGGCTCAGTTGTAATGGGAGTTATTCATACAGACACTATAAACACATATATGTACAAACCACCTTATATGTACCCATTCTCTGCCAGTCATCAGTTATCATCTGATAAGGTGTCATGGACTTAACGAAACGTCTCTGACTGGTACTGTGAACTCTATCCTGCTCCTGCTGTTAACAAACGTAATGCACTGGTCATAAGTCACCTATTGCTGCTGCTTACTTTCGGTTTTCATCTCTTCCAGCGCTGTAACACGCAGTCACAACTAAAACATGCTACGGCTAACGTTAACTGTGATGCGTCGTGCTTTGTAGTGAAATACTGATGTTTATAGTTATCTGTATCCCAGAATGAATTCAAATTTTGTGTGTTACAAATGAAATGATGACGTTAACGGAGAAGAAGGAACGGGCCAACTCACCTTGTAAGAATCAGTCGCGAGCAAGAAATTAAAATCCTGCGCTGCCATTGTTGTTGTGGTTGAATGAATAAATGTAAATGTCACTTCAGGCTCCTTCTCTTCCTAGCTAAAGAACAGGACAGCGACCCAGAGGCCAGATGCAGTAGCTGCTGTCAGCGCGAAGATTGACTGTAGCTCAGGTAACAAGGAAAACGAGCCTTCGCCGTCGACTGTTATGGTTTGAACCCCTGTTTTTATCTAGCGAACCCAAATTCCAGCCTCACTGCTTTCCTAAAGCAGGCACAGCTCGAATCATTCTGGAGGTTGGGGGGATTGTTAAGGGGGCGGGTTTTTAGTGCGCGTGGGACTACGCACACGTCTTCTCCCCGCCTATCTGATCCTGTACGTCATGCTGCATTCAGGTACATTTAGGATTTTTTTGGTACTTTTAGTGTTTGTACGTTATCAAGCATTTTTTTCATTTTCCCATTAACATTTTCTGCTAATATGGATCTCTAAACGCCTTTGTTAAGATTAGTTGGAGTAGACTTTGAAGTTTAGTTAAAAATGTGTGGTAAAAACAAACAAACACACACACACACATACAACCTGTCCACACTATTTCAATGTACAGTAATATCCATCCATTCTCTTTAACTAATGTTCCTGGAGTCCCAGCTGTCATTAGGTAACATGTAGGGTACACCATGGACAGCTTGTCAGTCTGTTGCAAGGTCACACAACCACTCACGCTCAAACAAATCACTCAGATTGTAGTGTTTAGCCTAACAGATGTTTATTTGTCTGTTTTTTAATTAATACTCTGTTTTGATAAAAAAAAATGCTTATATAATTTATTGGCTACACTAATTATATACACTGACAGGGGTTTGCTGGTTAACTAACTTTATAGGTAGTTGTTAAGAATGAGGCTTTGTTTGAGTATGTTGTAAAAAGAAAAGTCAAAGTCAAATTCAGCTTTATTGTCAAATCTGCTATATGTGCTGGACATACAGAGAATCGAAATTGCGTTACTCTTCACTCCACAACATATAACATATAACTAAAAACTAAAGATAAATATAAAGTGTAAAAAAATGTAGAGGTATGTGTGGTGGTAGAGGTAGGGGGTGGGGGGTGGTGGTAGGGGTGGGGGCTGTTGTCAGGGAAGGGGGAGAAAGTGGGGCGCAGCAGGGAGAGAGTTCAGCTTCCTGACAGCCTGGTGGATGAAGCTGTCCCTCAGTCTGCTGGTCCTGGCCCGGAGGCTGCGCAGTCTCTTTCCTGATGGCAGCAGACTGAAGAAGCGGTGTGAAGGGTGGGTGGGGTCTCCTGTGATGCGGAGGGCCTTTCGGGTGAGACGGCTGTCGTAGAGGTCTTGGAGGGAGGGGAGAGGGACGCCGGTGATCCTCTCAGCTGCTCTCACTATGCGATGAAGCGTCTTCCTGCAGGTGGCGGTGCAGGCTCCGTACCACACAGTGATGCAGCTGGACAGGATGCTCTCAACAGCCCCTCTGTAGAAGGTGCACAGGATGGAGGGAGGGGCTCTGGCTCTTTTGAGCTTGCGGAGGAAGTAGAGGTGCTGCTGTGCCTTCTTGGTCAGGGATGCAGTGTTGTTAGTCCAGGAGAGTTCCTCAGTGATGTGCACACCCAGGAACTTGGTGCTGCACACCTGCTGCACAGCAGCACCGTCGATGGTCAGAGGGGTGTGTCGACTGTGTGCTCTCCTGTAGTCCACAACCATCTCCTTTGTCTTCTCCACATTCAGGGAGAGGTTGTGGTCTCTGCACCACCCGGCCAGAAGGTGCACCTCATTCCTGTTATTTGTTTCATCTCCACCGGAGATGAGACCCACCACAGTTGTGTCGTCCGCAAACTTCACAAAGATGTTGGTGTTGTGTGTTGGCGTGCAGTCATGGTTCAGCAGAGTGAAGAGGAGGGGGCTCAGCACACATCCTTGGGGAGCCCCGGTGTTCATTGTGATGGTGCTGGATGTGTTTGTGCCGACCCGCACTGTCTGAGGTCTCCCGGTGAGGAAGTCCAGCAGCCAGTTGCACAGCAGGGAGTTCAGCCCCAGCTGGTCCAGTTTGTTGATGAGCTGCTGTGGGATGATGGTGTTGAATGCTGAGCTGAAGTCTATGAACAGCATTCGAACGTATGAGTCTTTATTTTCCAGGTGGGTGAGAGCTGTGTGGAGTGCTGTGGAAACAGCATCACTGGTTGACCGGTTGGGCCGATATGCAAACTGGAAGGGGTCCAGGGAGGGAGAGAGGGCCGTCTTGATGTGTTTCATGACTAACCGTTCAAAGCACATCATGATGATGGGTGCTACTGGACGGTAGTCATTGAAGCAGGCGGGGGTGGACTTCTGGATGATCCTGGTGGCTTTGAAGCAGGTGGGGACAACAGCCTGGCTCAGTGAGATGTTGAAGATGTCAGTAAACACCTCAGCGAGCTCCTCAGCACAGTCTCTGAGCACACGGCCAGGTATGTTGTCAGGACCAGGAGCTTTGCGTGCGTTGATCTGGCTGAGAGATGTCTTCACGCTGGCTCGGGACAGGGAAAATACCTGGTCAGTGGGAGAGGGTGTGATTTTTTGTGCAGGAGTGCTGTTGAGTGCTGCAAAGCGTCCAAACAAGTCATTCAGCTGGTTCAGCAGAGAGCTGTTGCTGTCACAGGTCTGTGGTGGTCTGTGGGTCATTGTTCAATTAAACTCATTGGACCATCATCTGCACAGCTGTGATGCAAACAGCACAAACCAAGCGTTTTTTCTGCCTATCATATGCAAAAAAATATTACATTTACATTACATTTACATTTACATTACATTACATTACATTACATTACATTACATTACATTACATCCAGTGCTTGTACCTGTCAGGACAAAGAGAGGGGACAGCCTTGGAGCTTTGGTTGATCTCGCCTCTGATACCAATTATATCACACATCATGCTGCAGAAAGGCTCAGACTGGTTGGCAAGACAATCTCACTTGTTGTGTATGGTGTGGGCAAAATGAAGGTGTGGGTTAAAACAAAAAGGTATTTTGTGACAATAAAGGTGTGGCCCCCACAAAGAACCTTAACGTTCCATGAGATGATCTGCTATGGGTTGGAAGAAATTGCTAAAGTGGATCATGTGGTGAACTCTGGACAACTGGAGCAGTTTTTCCCTGAAGTTAAGCCAGGAGAACTGA